>NW_006200449.1:375543-405267 GCF_000334495.1 Tupaia belangeri chinensis
TATATCCACTTGACTTATTATTATTTATTCAAAAGGCCATAGGTTCCCATTGAATTACAATGTTATCATGTTGCAAAATAAGTAACTCTGTAAGTGTAGGTCAATTTTGAATTCATTATTCTCACCTATTAGACAATCCATCATTTTGATAATATTAGCTGTCTAGTTCTTTACTTTTTATTTATCTAATAGCATAAGTTCTTCATCTTTGCTCTTCTTCAAGGTTGTTTTAGTGATTCTAGTCCATTTGCATATACATGTAAATTCAGAAATGAACTTATTGTTTGCACATACACACATTGTCCCTCACATATAAACACACCACCTCAGATTTTGAATGGGATTTGCCTAAAATATACAGATTTATTTGGAGAAAATTAATATTTAATGACATTGTGTCTTCCTATCCATATCCTTGATTTTATATACTTCTACATTTCTTTCTTTCTTTTTTCTTTTTTTTTTTTAATTGCCAGAAGGCACATGTACTCACTAGAGAGAGACAAACAGAGACAGAGAGAGGAAGAACGCACTCTCCAGGGGGTGCGGTCATGCTGCAATCCCTGCTCCTCCATTCTATCATGCTGGGGACTCATGGTCGCACATGCTCTGGAACACTTTTTTCAAGTCACCAAGGCTGTGATTTAAACTGCAATTGGCTATGTGGGATCTGGCTCCCTGGACCACTAGGCAATCGGGCAGGTTCTGTTTATTTGTGTTTTTAAATGCAAATAATTGATCAAGTTTAGCAAATGGTCTTTCCCCATCAACAGAGATATACTACTTCTTCTCTTAATCTTGTTAGTGATTAAACATCAATTTATTTTGAATGATACATTTCAATTCTAAGATAAACTTCAACTCATCATGGTGTATTGTATGTGGCAGCAGAATACATCTTTTTTATGTGTTGCTTGTATTTAAGTTCTTAATATGGTGTCTGGGATTTTTACATATACATATTTAGTGAAAAGAACTGAGTCTTTAATTTGTCATTAATAATATGAGTCTTATATATATGAAAAATTTAATGATAGATTTAATTTCTACTTTAAATGTTTCCTAGTAACATATAATAATTGTACATATTTGTACAATGCAATTTTACAATACAAGAAACAATGTGTAATGATTTACCCAGGATAATTAGCATAGCCATTATCTCAATCATTAGTCATTATTCATGCTGAGAACATTCAAAATCCTCCCTTTTAGTTATTTTGTGATATACAGCAAGTTATCGATGTCTATATTCTCCTAATTATTTTTTATACTAGAAATAGTTTCTCCTATCTCTCTGCAATTTTATTTCCATTAATCAACATCTCTGTATTTTTCTCCACTACTATTTTCCCAATCCCTAGTAGTCGTTATTCATCCCTTTACCTTTATGAAGCCATGTTTTTGTATTTCCACATTTGAGGGAGAACATATGGTACTTCTCTTTCTGTGCCTGGCTTATTTTCCTTAACATAATCACCTCCACTAAATGTCAGATGAAAAGACTTTGTCCTCTTTAGTGGCTGAAGAGTATTCCACTTTGTATATATGTGATATTTTCTTTATCTCTTCATCGGTTAGTGGACATTTTGTTTCTCCATAAATAATTACAGTGTTGCAGTAAAATGGAGTGCAAATATCCCTGTGACATATTGACACACTTTTATGTGGATGTATACAGATAATGTGATTGCTGGATCACACAAAAGTCCTATTTTTAGATTTTTGAAGAAATCTCAATAATGTTTGCCATAATGGTTGAATCAAAGTGTAAAAGTCTGCCAATTTCTCTGCATCTTATCCAGAATTTTGTTTTTTATCTTTTTGATTAACAGTCATTCAAATTGGGGTAAAATGATGTCTTATTGTGGATTTGACCTCCGTTTTGCTAATTATTAATGTTTGGAAATTTTGTGTGTTTCTTGACCATTTCATGCCTTCTTTTGAGAACGGTTTATTCAGATCATTGGCTCATTTTTAAATTTTTATTTATTTTCATTTTTTGCTATTGAGTTGAGTTCCTCATATATTTTGACTATTACTCTCTTTCAATATATTTTTCTCATTCTCTGTGTTGTCTCTTCATTGTACTGATTGTTTTCTTTGCTGTGAAGATGTTTTTTAGTTTAATATAATTCTATTAATGATTTGGTTGACTACGCCTTTGAGATCTTATCCAAAATATCTTCGCCAGCATCAAAGTCCAAAATTGCTTCCCTATATTACCTTTTAGAAGCTCCATAGTTTGGGTTTCATGTTTAAGCCTTTAATCTAATTGAAATTGATTTTTTAATATGGTGGAATATACAAGTTTAACTTCATTATTCTGCAAATAGATGTCCAGTTTTTCCAGCACTTTTTATTGAAGAGATGATCTTCCTTCCAGTAGATATTCTTGGCAACTTTGTCAAAAATCAACCGACTGTGTATACAAACTGGCTGTATATACAATTATTTTGGGGTTCTATTTTCTGTTCCTTTTGTCTAGGCATCTATTCTTTTCTTAACACCATGTTATAAATTTTTTAAAAAAGTCTTTATTTTTGAAATCTACTAGTATGATGCTTCCAGTCCCATTTGTTTACTCAGAATTGCTTTGGTTATTTAATGTCTTTTATGATTCCGTACACATACACATTTTATGACCTCTTCTATTTCTGTGAAGAATTTAATTAGAACTTCAAATGGCATTACTTTAAAATATATATTATGTTTGGAAGAATAAACATTTCAGGAATATTGACTTTCCCAATCCATGAACATGAGATGTCTTTTTTTTTTTTTTTTTTTTGGTTTCTTCTGCAATTTTAGTGGTTTAAAGTTTTCATTATAGAGATCTTTCACCTCCTTGGTTAAATTTATTACTAAGTATTTTCTTTCCTTTGTAGCTATTGTGGATGAGATTGCTTTTTATCTTCCTTTTTGCTATTTCATTATTAGTGTATAAAAATGATACTGATTTTTATAGTTGATTTCATATTGTCAAATTTACTGAATTCATATATTGGTTCTAAGAAAGTTTTTGTTCGTTTTTTGAATTTTGTTTGTTTTACTTTTTAGAGTGTTCTGTACATAGATCATATTGTCTGCAAACAGGGACAATTTAATTTCCTCCTTTCTAATTTGGATGTCCTTTATTTCTTTTCCCTGCCTTCTTGCTTTGGCTAGGACTTCTGCTACTATGTTGAATAAGAGTGACGTAAGTTTTCAGTTTTTTTTCTATTCAGTAAGAAGCTGTGAGTTTGTCATATATGAGGTCTTACTCATGTAGAGGTATATATTTTGTGTGTCTTGTTGAGTGTTTTTATCACGAAGGGATGTTGTATATTGTCTAATTTTTAAATGTATTTATATCAGGTAGTTTTTGTCCAGCATTTTGTTTATATGGTGTATCCCATTTATGAATTCATGCATTCTTTTGGAGATGGAGAGGTTTTTACTATAGGGAGCGTGCGCTTGCCAGAAAGACAGAGAGAGACACAGAGACAGAAAGCAAGAAATCACCCCACAGGGGGGATGAGCACGCCCCAATCCCTTCTCCTCCATTCTCCTCTCAGGATCTCGGGCACACACGCACACGTGCCTGGTGTGAGTTTAAGGCACCAGGTCTGGGACTTGAACCACGGTTGACTACATGGGAGTCCAGCGACATAGCCATTTCATCAACTGCTGGCCCCCCTGGACTCATGTATTTTAAACCACTCTTTAACCTATATTCATTAAAGATATTGGTCTGTAATAGTTTCTGCTGAGAAATCTGTTGTTAGTCTGATGGGTTTTTCATTATACGTAACTTTTAAAGCAGTTTTTCTCCTGCTGCTTTAAAAATGGTCTCTTTATCGACTTAGGACATTTTAATTATAAGATCCCTCAGTGAGGACCTCTTTGATTTTAGTCTGTTTAGAGATTCTTGGGCTTCTTCTATCTGCATGTTCATAGCTTTTCCAATACCTGGGAAGTTTTAACTATTATGTTATTAAATATGCTTTTAGTTTCTATCTTTGTCTCTTTCCTCTTGATTTACCATGATATAAATAACGCATGATACAAATATTTGTTTGCTTTACAGAATCCTATACATCTCATAAGCTATCTTCATTCTTTTCCATTCTTTTTTCTGTTTTTCCCTGAATAAATTATCTCCAAGAATTTATCTTCTTAATCTAAAATTCTTTCTTCCACTTGTTCTAATTTGCTGTTTGAACTCTCTTTTCTGTGTGTATGTGCGTGTGTGAGTTTTAGAGTTTTTTTTTACCTTAAGGCACATGCACTTGCTTGAGAGAGAGATGGCCACAGTGAGAAGGAAAGTGAGAAATCAACCTTCAGGGAGGATGGCCATGCAGGAATCCCTTCTCCTCCATTCTCCAAGGATCTTAGGCATGCATGCACACATAACTGGTGTGAGTTTCAGGCCACTGGTTCTGGATTTGAACCACATATAGGAGTCCAACAATATAACCACTATGCCATTTGCTGATCCCACTCTCTATAGTGTTTTTAATTTCATTTATTAATCATTTTAATTTGAGAATTTTCATTTGGTTCTGTTTTTATAACTTGTATCTCTCTGTTAAATGTATCATTTTGGTCTTGTATTATTTAACTGACTTTGTTGAATTGCCTATCAGTATTTTTCTGTACCTCCATGAGTTTCCTAAGAATCATTAGTTTTGAATTCCATTAAGGCATTTCAAGAATTTTCTTATCTTCTTGTTCCATTATTGGAGAATTACAGTTCTCTTTTGGAGTTGTTAAGTTTCCTTTTCATAATTTTTTTCTTATATTTGTTGCATCCCTATGTTGCTACCATACTAAGGGTAGGACAAACACCTCTTCCAATTTGGGGGAATAGATTTCTAACGGGGAAGGTTTTTTGGTTTTGTTTTTGTCCCTCCCCCCGAGAATGCATCCTTTAGTGATGATTTGATGGGTCATTTTGGTTTCAGTAGGCATAGTAGTATAGTGTCTCTGCAAATTTTCTTCTGTTGTATTCACTGTCAGCAGTGACTATTAGTGCTTCAGTGACATTTTTTGGTAATAGTTATGCAGTTTTGTTAGGTCTGGGGATTACCAAGTGAGGTGATTGCCTGCTGGAAATGGGAAGAGCTAAGGAGGAGAGGGCCCATACTTTCCAGGAAGCCTGTCAACACCAGCAGCAGAGAGGGAGCAGTCACCCAGAGTGGCAGGGCCAGGAATGCTAGTCTTCTGAGTCTGGAGGGCACAAGCTGGAGTTTGGACCTGTGTGCTGCAACTACAGCAGGCGTTGGACTTGTCCCTGGTCAGAAGCAGGGGCCAGCTGAGTCTGAAGTGCCTCTGCAGTGGAAAGAGCTGCAGTACATGTCAGGCTTAGCACCTGACATGGTGTAGTCAAGTCATGCAGCTCATGGAGGGCTCCTGCAAAAGGCTGAGGTTCATTTCTGGAAGTGCTGTGTGAGCTGGGCACAGGGCAACCTGTGGGTGAGATACAAGTTGGAGAGACCTCTTAAGGGTCAGGGGCCATGCACTGGGAAGCAAGGTATAAGGCAAACCCAGGAGGAGGGCTCATTTACCTCTTCCTTGAGGCAGTCTTCCCACTGTGCTGCCCCATCCATGCTCCAGAGCACATGGTACATGTGGGCTTGGATGCCAAAGGTCAGAGCCCTGCTGCTCGGTTTAGCTAAGGTGGTTGTTCTAGTCACCCACGAAGACTTGGTAGGACTTTGGCGGGTTCTCAGGGATTAGAAAATGAGCAGCGTGTTGGTTATTGGTGCTGATTCTCCTCTAGTAGTATCTTTGTTCCCAAAGTGATGTCGCTGTCCAGCACCTTCAGTTCTGGGAAGTGGAGTAAACCAGGATAAACTGTTTCCCTGGAGTTATGCAGTCCTGTGAATCGCAGGAACTTTCCTTCACTAAAACTGATGCTGTGCAGAGAGCTATTCTCCCAGCAGCTAGGAGTATCATTCATTGTACCATCAGAGGGATTTCGGGATTGCTTGCCCACTTTTTTCGGCTGAAGGGGTGTTTGTGCTAATTCTGTCCGGCAGATTTCAGATGGCTAGGAGCTTTGGTTCTGGTTTTATGCTGAGTCTCTCAAGTTTCCATGTTTCAAAAAACTTCAGCTCTTTCTTTGGCAACTTTAAGTACTACTATTTGAAATTCTACTCCAAATGTCAGACTTAATTTCTAAAGTCACTATATTTTGTCCAGTGTCATTTTGTTATATATTTGTCTTCTGCAAGAAATGTGTACATTTAAATTTTCAAAAGTACGCCCTCAAGTTGTTATATTTTTATTTTTAACTTTTAATGACTTTAGTATGTATGTCGACGCTCCTTTATTATTACTTGCATAAGTAATTACACGTTTTCCCCCTTGTATTTCCTTGTGAAGTCTTTATTGGGATTTTACAAATTTTATTAACTTTTAAAAATAGCCATTGTTTGGCATTGTGTTTTTCTGTATTGTACATTTGCTTTTATTAAATATAGCGTGAAGACTTTATTGCTTAGAACAGTGTAAGATTTACAGAAAAATCAGATTTACAGAATACAGTACAAAAGTACAGTGAGTTCTCATATGTTCACTTATTTAATTTTTCCTATTATTATCCTCTTTCATCATTTAATATCATCATTTGTTATAATTAGTGAACCAATATTGACATATTCTTATTAACTAACAACTATAGTTTATTCAAATAATCTTGGAATTTACCCGATTCATTTTCTGCTTTAGAATCCCATCTAGGATATTGCATTTTATTTTACTATTTGTAGAGGTTTTTGCCTTAGGGCACTTGCACTCACCAGAGAGAGAGAGAGACAGAGACAGAGACAGGAGAGGGAAAGTGAAAAGTTATCCCTCAGGAAGAATGGCCACACCGCAATCTCTTATCCTTGATTCTCCTCCTGGGATCTTGGGCCTGCATGCACACACGTTAGACATGAGTTTCAAGTCACCAGTCTGGGACTTGAACCATGTGCAGCTATGTGGGAGTCCTGCGGCATAACCACTGCATTTTATTTTTTAAAATATATTTATTATGAAATGGTTGATTAATTTCTTTCCTTTTCTTTTTTTTAGAGAGATTTTTGCTGTAGGGCACATGGACTTGCCAGAGAGACTGAAAGTGAGAAATCACCTCACAGGGGGATGGCCATGTTGCAATCCCTTCTCCTTGATTCTACTCTTGGGATTTGGGGCACACATGCACATGCACCCATTGTGAGTTTTGAGCCACTGGGTATGGGATTTGAACCATGGTCAACTGTCTAGGAATCTAGAGATGCAAACATTATGTCATCTTCTGATCCTTAGTGGTTTAATTTCTAAACATTGAGATTTTCTAGCTAGCCATTACTAAACTATAGTTAATAATAGAGTTAATTATATTAGTTTTTGATAGATTCTATGAATTGAATCAACTGAAATTTTGGAAAATTAGCTTTATGACAGGTTGTCTACTGAGCTGACTATTCCATGTGCAGTTGTTGGGAGTGAATATTCTATAGCTATTGAAAGTAATTCTCCTTAAATATCGATTAAGTTAATTCGTTAAATTTGTTGGTCAAATTCTTCATATATTGTGGAGCATTTTGTGTTTACTTCTAGAAATTATTTGGAGGTGAGTTAAAGTCACTATGTAACACTGAATTTTATTTTTCTGTTCTATATATACTTTTGGACTTTATTGAGGGAACTCCTACCAATGGCCAAAATTTTAAGCGGCCAGTCAGTGACACAATGATAACCTAATGCCCTGTGATGCTGAGGTGCCCAGTTCTGCCTCCTAAGGTCTCCCGGTGCACAATGGGCAAGCGTGCCTGTGATCTGAGCTATCTGAGGCTGTAGGTAGGATCATACATGGAGACCCTGCTGGAAGTATCTGTATCTCTCTCTTTTTCTATCTATCTTTTTATTTATTTATGTATTTATTTACAGAGAGATTTTTTACTATAGGGCATATGCAGTTACCAGAAAAACAGACAGAGACAGAGAGACAGAAAGGGAAAAATCGCCCCCTAGGGGGATGGCCACACTGCAATCCCTTCTTCTGGAGTGTCCTCTAGGGATTTTGGACATGCAGGCACACATGCCCAGTGTGAATTTTAAGCCACCAAGTCTGGACTTTTCACCCATGTGGGGGACCAGCAACATAATCATTATGCCATCTGTTGGGCCAACTTTCTCTCTATATTGATCTCTGTCTCTCTATCTCTCATGAAAGAAAGAAATAAAAATAAACATTAAAAAATATTTGAGCAGTATGTCTACTGTTCTATTATGCCAAGATAGAAAAATATCCAGAGATATGGGTGTACACTAATTTTTGAACAGTGGTTCATAGGTTTAGCAGAGAACATGTTTAAAATAATCTAATTTAAGTACTAAGACATAGAAGAAATAATCACGTGAATTAATTTCTTTTTTTAAAAAAGAATTATCTGTTCAACTTTATTATTATTACTTTTAAAATTTGACCAGAGAGAGAGAGAGAGAGAGAGAGAGAGAGAGAGGGTGAGAAAGTAAGACACCAGGTCCATGACTTGAATTGTGGTCAGGCATGTGGGAGTCCAGCACCTTAACCACCACAACACCTCCCAGCCCCACACATGGATGAAGTTCTAAGAATGAAGACAACATGTACAGTATTTTAAAATAATTGAATGGTCATGAAAGGGTCCCCTGAAGAGGAGGGTCTCAATAATCAGAAGGAAAAGCTGACCCTTTGGGGGGAGTGAGTCAGCCATGTCTCCCAGCCCTCTTAGGGTCACGTGCAAAGTGACCCGTGGTGAAGGGATGAAACAACGTAGACTATAAGTGGCAAAAGCATTTTAGCTTCCACAAACACCAAACACCTGAACTGCAAAAGGTATATGTTAAAGGTTTTTTGTTGTTTTTGTTTTTGTTTTACAAATCATTGCCAGGGGGGTTGAAAGATCTAGCAAATCACTTTACTCCCTCCTGCTAGAAATTTCTCTGTTAGCACTACCATCTGCATATGGATACAGCTGTTTACCCACACTCCTGGTAGGCTATAAAATACTATTTACTATTTTTTGACCAAGAAGTTAATTATATAAAAAGAAAAATAAATTACCTCACAAACTTTACTGGATTTTACTCATAACACTTCATTCAAATCTGCCCGTAATACAGAATTTTTGGAGTAGCCTGTGAAAGAAAGAATTATGGCACTAGTCAGGAAACGAATTCTCTGTAGTGAGCATTTCTGCTGGATAAAAACTTGCTATTATTTTATAATGTGTATGCTATGAATCAAAGACAAAATTAGATGAAGTTTCTCCTGAAGTAAAATATGTGTCAATCAATAAAAGAATCACTCCTTTAACTATTGTTGCTTATAATCTATCCAGAAATGCTTGCTTCTACCTTAGTGATATTGTGCTCTCCAAATTCCCATGTAAAGAGGTTTTTTTTTTTCAGTAGATATAGCAACGTACATTCAGATTGTAAGAAGAACTAGACATTTCAACAGTAATAACGTCGACATAAGGAATGATGTTTAGCTCACCACACACTGAAGAAAGTACTACTATTATTGATTAATAAGCTTGTAATCAGTCTAACATATTTAACAAATACAATGTTATCATAGATTCACCATAAAATTATGGGATGAAGTCTATTTGAATTATAGTAGATGAGAAATGGAAAAATTAGGATAGGTTAAACTGGAAGATGTAGAATTATTTTTGTATTTATGCATTTCCCATTAATCGATGTCATTACTAATGAAAATAATGCTAAAACATACTTTGTTTATTCCTGTCAAGTCTAAACTGATACACTTGATAATAAAAAAAGATAAACTAAATGAATATCTTTAGCAATATTTTAAATTATCTGGGAGGATATTCTACAAGAGTAAGCTACAACCCTCTGCAAACCTCCTTGAGGCAATCCATCAGGAATAATTATTTTATATTCACAAGTTTGCCTGGGAAATATATCCAAAACAATTTGTCATATACAATATGCTTTTTAAAACAACCGATAGTTTGAGTTTGATAATTACTTTGAAGACTCAGGTCTGTCGTCTCTCTGCTGGAAACCTTATACAAATGTAAGTATTTTCACATGCAGAAGAGGATCTGCTGAATTATCAGAGCAATTACAAAAAGAATGAATAACATACAAGTTAAAATCATAACTTCCTATTCTTAAAATTTTCAGCAATGTACCATTTAAGGCCCTTATGAAAGAAAATAAAAAGGCATGAAAGTATAATTTAAAATCACCCACTGTACATATAAACTCTCTTTGAATGTTCGTGTTTTATCTAAAAAGATAATACACATTTTACATCCAGCTCTATAATGCAGTTGCATTTATTTTACTATAAAATACTTTGAAATGCTTGCTATAGAGTAAAGTAAGCTCTCCAGGAATTTATTCTATGTTTATTCTGTAACTGTGTATTCCTAGGAATGAAGCCATCTACCACACTGGTACTTTTAAAATGTTCTACAATTGAGACAAAGTAACAGTATGCTTTTACTCATGTAAAAAAGAACTCTATGACCAGGAAATAAAGATCTGAAAAAAGTCCTCCAGAACTCATTGGATGTAAGATATTAACATGCTATTATTTTTATGCATTGAATTTGATTAAGTGTAAAAAAATGTAACACATTTAACATTAAAATAAAGAAGAAAACCTTCTTAGAATATAGTGCAATATATTTTATAGTCACTAGTAATATTATCATATGGGCTAGCCAGTGGTGTGGTGGTTAAAGTGGCTAGAGCCCACATGCCCAACTGCATAGGATTGAGGCTTGAACCTGGCAACTTGGAAGTCACATTGAGTGCACGTGTGTGCATGCCTAGAATCTTAAAAGGAGAAATGGAGGAGAAAGGATTGCAGTGTAATGATCCTTCACGGCAGGTTCTTTCTCACTTTCTTTTGTCTTCCTCTGGCAAGCTCATGTGCTCTCAAGCAAATGAAAACACAAAACAAAACTACATTCTCACCAGTAGTGTTCATCACAGACTCACTAGACTCACTTGTCATTATTTTTTTAGAGTAGTCATTCATAGTGGGGTTAACTGGTATCTCGTTGTGGCTATAATGACAATCTCTAGAAAATGATATGGAGGTTCCTACAAATAGAACTAGGAAGCATGTGAACCTTTGGTATTTACTCAAAGGATAAGAAATAGTCAGAAAGACACTTTCACATTCATGTTTATTTCAGCATTATAAACAATTCCAAAGACTTGGAATTAATCTAAATATCCAAAAACTGATGACTGGGCTGAAAAACTTTGGCATATCTATACTATGGAATATTGCTCGACCATAAGAAACACTGAGGTCCTATAATTTGATTCAGAGTGAATGAATGTAGAGGACTTAATGTTAAGCAAAGCAGGCCAGACCTTGAAAGCTACACACTGTATATCTCCACTCAATATGTGCCGAGTGTTTGCACTCTATGGCAGAAATGGAAAGATCTGAAGATGTGATAATAGAAAGGAAAGTGTAGATATCAGACCATAAGAGAGGGAGTGGGTGAGACAGAGCGGGTGAGAGGGGCAAAGGTAGAAACATTTAACAAACAAAACAATGTACAGTTCTCGAAAAAGAAGTCTGTAAAATTTTTACAAAAATGTTTAAAACTACTGTCATGATTTAGCCATAATGAATTCTAAACATTTTTGTATCTTTGATGCCTTTATCTTTTAGAATAATTAGTGTAGAATAACACTATAATAACTGTCTGATGGTCTTTTCTACTAAATCTAAAATCTATTTCATTTTGGTTTGATTTTGACTGATTCCTTTTATTCCTCAGTATAGGTCTTGTATTTTTTATTTTTACATGCGTGACAACATTTAGGTAGATGTTAGGCATTAAGAGTTTTACCTTGATAAGTACTGAATATTTTGTATGCTTATAATCTTGATTTTTTGTTGTTGTTGTTCTGGAAAATCATGTTAGGTGAAAATGGATTATTTTAGGTCCTGCTTTTAAGATGAAATCAATCCCTCCCGCAACTACCACCACCCACCATAGAGTCAATGTTTACCCTCTAGTTAAATAAGACTAATCTGAGTGTTCTCCTAATGTTCCATGAGTTACGAGATTTTTCCAGTATGATTGATGAAATCTAGCACTGTTCCTAGCTCTTTCTGAGCACCTGGTAATGTGCCCTTAAAATTTGTCACCTGGTTCTTTATCCAGTTCAGGTAGTTTTCTGACATGTTGTTATTGAACTCCACCTGAAAGGGATCCTCTGAGGTCTCAGGTTTTCTCTGCACAGTTCTCTTCTCTCAGGTGCTCTGTCCTGCAAACTCTAGTGGCCTTATTCTCTCTGGATTCTCAGTTCCATCTTCTCAACTCAGGAATCTGCCTGCATTTGTCTGGGTTCTCCTTCCATGTCACATAGCTTGAAACATTTCCAAATAATTAAATTGTGTTTAGGAGTTCCCTTATTTGGTTCTTGTCTCCTAACCCATTGTTGCCTGAGTCCAGTCTTTTACAACTTTATTTCAAATATTTTCGTTGTGTGCTTTGAGTTGTTTCAGGTAGAAGCATAAATCCAGTCTTTCTTACCCATTTTCATCATAAGAGAAGTTTCAGTACACAATTTTAAACAAAAATAAAAGATGTAGCAGGCTCTAAGTGTTATATGATATTTTTGTATAAATGATAAATTATGACTTCAAATTAATGGGAGCTTATACTTAGCTAAAGATCATAATAAGGGTCAATGAGAAATGAAATTTCATTTGAGTTTTAAGGATAAAGGCAAAAAGTGAAGAATATAAAAGAAAATAGTAGAAAGAGATATGCTGAAGAGAAAACAGATTCTTTGACTTTTATTTGTAGGCAAAACAACACTCTTTTAACTGAATAAACAGCAGATTTTAGTCTTACTCTAAGCCTTTCACTTCAGACTTTATTAAAATTGCATTTTTAAATTTGTTATACCCTCTACACATTTTCAGTCATCTTTGTTTAGTGATTTATGCATGTCTCTCCTCCATTATTTCATACATTAATATTTATAAATCATTCATTGTTACATTGCCATTTCCCCTTATAATGTCCACAATTATTGTGTTATGTATGTATAATATTAAACTACTCTTCATATTTTATGTGACTATTATCACCTGGCTTACCTTCTTATTTCACTTTTTTTCATTCATTCATTCATTCATTCATTCCTTCTAACAACAAATATTCATTGGGAAATATCTCAGTCCACTATACCATCCTTGAGTATCCATCATTGGGATTAAATAAATTTGTAAACTAATGCCTCTTTCCATGTAAACTGCATAGTCAAGAGAAGTAGAATAAGTTGATTTACATTTTATAGGCTTATTCTACCTGCTATGTTGGTACTAGAAGATTTGAGCAAAGGGCCAGAGGGTGTTGCAGCGGTAATGCAACATGGTGGACCCACATGGGAGGTTCTCCAGTGCATGGCCTAGGGCCTTCCTATACACATGGAGTGTGTCTGTGCATGCCCATGAATCAAGGTGCCTGAGTCTTAGGAGTAGATAGCAGATTAAAGACTTCATGGGATGTGCCCGTCTCTTTTTCTCTCTTTCTCTGAGAGAAGAAATAAATACCTTTTCCAAAAATATAAAAAATGAAAGACAGAACAAAAGTAGGAGTGGGAAAATGCATTAGGAAATTATGAAAATAGACCGAACAAGAGATTAAGGTAGCTAAAACCACAGAGGCAAAAGTAATGAGACAGGTGGGTAGATAGGGTAGTGAAGAGATGAAAGGGACTGTGAACCAGGTCTTCTGCAGTATGAATGTGTTTGCTGAGATGTGCATGTTGAGAGCAGTTTATTAAAAGTTAATTTTTTAACATGGTGAGTTTGGAATATCTTTTACACAGGTAAGCGGATTGATATAGTAGTTATTTTAATATATGTCTGCAGTTGGAGGGAATGTTACAGGGTATAGAAACTCTTAGGGGAATAATTATCATATAATTAGTATTTGAAGCCTTGAGATAATTTATATCATGAAGGGAGTGATGTGGATAGAGAACGGAAACAGTCCACAGGCTGAGACATGGGTCTCTCCAAGGATGAGAAATTAAGACCAGTGAGCTAATACCATCTATTACTTTCCTAATGTTTGATTTAGCCTATTTGGAAATAAGATATTATTATTTATTCCTCCAAGATTCTCTATTTTTTTATGCTTCATCTATCCCAATAATTGAGACTTTCAAGAAAATTTTCACTGCTCCTCTCTACTGTCCTCCACACTTTGGCCCCATGACAACTTTGAAAAACATTGACCCTGCCATCCATCTTACTTCTTCCCCAAACTCCTGTGTTCTGCTGCGTTTTGTGGTAGTTAGACTTTCACCAGCAGTGTAACCCTTCTGTTAGGAAAGCCCTTATTTCACCGTTTTATTGGTCGGTCTCTTATCAACCACTCCACTCATTTTAGGTTATACACATTGGTCACTGGCACCACGAGGTACTCTCCTTGACCTCTTCTGACTGCTCTTTCCAGCCCTCTACCTTGAAGTTTGGCTCCAGATATTGATTCTGGATTTAAGGATATTTTCTCAGTACTTCCTTCAGATATTTCATGAGTGATATATATATGATTTCTTGTATAGTCTAAAAATATTGTTTCTCCCTGACACGTAAATATTACTTTGACTTGGCATAAGACCCTCTGGTTACCCAGTTTTATGAGTTCGATGATGTTATTACACTATTTTCCAGCCTCCAGTGTTGCACAGGAGAACAAGTGCTAGCTTATTTTCCCTTTTAAGGAAATTATTTTCACTCTGTGCTTATGTCATTTTTCTCTTTGTCCTTATCATTCAGGATATGTCTAGTATGTATCTTTTCTCATCAACACAACCTGTAACTCAGAAAGTTGTCTCAATTTGCAAATTTAGGTCTTCTTTTGCATCACGGATGAATTATCTTCTGTTATTTGATTATTGCTTTTCTATCATCTATACCATTTTATCTGTCTGGGAATGTTAATCAATTTATTTATGGGTTTCCTAGATTCGTCTTACAGTTATTGTTCGTTAGGATTTTCATCACCATAGTTTTGCCTGTGGCATTCTAAGACCTGACTTTGGTCTCAAATATGATTGTCTCTTCCTTTAAATAATGGGCTTAATTGTTAATTAAAAAAGAGTTTGCAGGACCAGCAGTTAGTGTAATGGTTATGTTACTGAACTCCCATGTAGCCAACCGCGGTTCGAGTCCTGCACCCAGTGGCTTAAACTCACGCCGGGCGCGTGTGCATGAGTGCCTAAGATCCCAAGAGGAGAATGGAGGAGAAGGGATTGCAGTGTGGCAATCCTCCCTGGGAGGTGATTTCTCACTTTCTGTCTCTTTGTCTCTCTCTGTCTGTCTGGTGAGCACACGCGCCCTATAGCAAAAACCTCTCCAAAAAAAAAAAAAGAAAGAAAAAAGAGAAAAAGAGTTTGCATGTGTGTCTATGTGTGTGTATGTCTACTTCTTTTGAGTTTCTACAAGTCTATATCTTTTTTTTTTTAATTGCCAAAGGGTGAGAGCTCATCAGATAGTGACAGTAAGAAAGAGGGAGAAGGAGAACACATTTCCCATGGGCGTGGTCACACCATAATCCCTTCTTCTCTATTTCTCCATCCTGTCAAAATTTGGGGCATGTAGACATGCACATGTGCATGGTGTGTTTTCAAGCCACTGGGGCTGAGACGTTAATAGCCATTGGCCATGCGGGACACACTAACCACTAGGCAACAGGATCAATCCAAATGTCTTAATTTTAAAGTTTTCATCTCACTACTCTAGGAACTATATTTCAATGAGAAGATGTTTTTAATCTTGTGACTGAATTTCCTATTGTCTTACAGACCCTATGGTAGGCTGAATAATGCTACCAAAGATGTCCACATCCTAATCCCAAGAGTCTGTATATATGTTGTCTTAAATAGCAAAAAGGATTTTGGAAATAGGATTAAAAATCCTGAGAAGGAGAGATCATCCTGGATGATTTGGGTTTCCCTGATGACTTTTAAGGTTCCTTTCTTCTTTTTCTTTTTTTTTTTTTTTAATTTTTTTTGGAGAGATTTTTGCTATAGGGCGCGTGCGCTCACCAAACAGACAGAGAGAGACATAGAGACAGAAAGCGAGAAATCACCCCCCAGTGGGGATGGTCACGCCGCAATCCCTTCTCCTCCATTCTCTTCTCAGGATCTTCGGCACGCACGCACATGCGCCCAGCGTGAGTTTTAAGTCACCGGGTCCGGGACACGAACCACGGTCGACTACGTGGGAGTCCAGTGACATAGCCATTACACCAACTGCTGGTTCCCAAGGTTCCTTTTAAGAGGGATACAGGAGAAGTGACAGGCAGAGATGGTGATGTAATGACAGAAGCAGAGGGAGAGAAGGCCACATGAGGACAGAGAAAGAAAGAATGAAAGAAAATGAGAGACTTAAAGATGCTACATGCCTGGTATTGAAGATGAAGAAAGGTGCCATGAGTCAAGGAATGTGAGTGGCATTGGGAAGCTGGGAAGGGCAAGGACAGTTTCCACCCTGGTGCCTCCAAGGAAATGCAGCTCTGCTCACACTGCGATGTTAACCTTGTAGAAGCACTTCAGACTTCTCAATTTCAGAACTGTAAAATAAAAAAAAAAAAAAAGAATTTTGTTGGTTTAAGTTATTTTGTATGTGATAATTTGTCACAGCAACCTCAAGACATGTGGCTTTTTTTTTTTTCATTCTTTTTTTAGAGGGAAATTTTTGCTATATGGCAAGTCAGAGAGACGGAGATACAGAAAGCAAGAAATCCACCCCCACACAAGGGGGATAGCCATGCTGCAATCCCTTCTCCTCAAGTCTCCTCTCAGGATTTTGGGCATGCACACACACATGCCCAGTATGAGTTTCAAGCTGCCAAGTCTGGGACTTGAACCACAGTCGGTTATGTGGGAGTCCGGCAACAATCACTACATCATCTCTGGTCCTGTGGCTATTCTTTTTAAGGCATTGGGGCTCAGTATGGGTTTGTGTTTACATTTAGGGTCAGCAGTTAAAAAGGTAATAAAAAGTGATGTAGGATCAGATAAGGAATCAGTCCATGCTTGGGACAACTAGAGGAAGCTGCCTCTTTATACACTCAATCTCAGGCCAAAATAGTGGGTTACAGCCAATTTGTTATTGTTCTCTTTCTCTTGATAATGTTAGGATGATAATTCAACATCCTAACAAGCACCAATACTCATCTTCTCTGTGGAGGTTAAGTTTCTGCTTTTTAAGTCTTCTGGGTCAGTGGGTGGCATGGTAGTTAAGACAGTTGCATCCCACATGACTGATTGCAGTTCAAGTCTAGGATCCAGCAGCTTAGAAAACATACTAGGAACATGTGCATGTATGGCTTAAATCCCAAAAGGTTAAATGGGGTTGCAATGTGTCCATCTTCCATGGAGAGCATTTTTCTTACTTTCTCTCTTTCTCCAGAGAGTGCATGTAGCCCCTAGCAAATTATAAATTCTGCTTTCGTTCCAGGAGCTCAGAAGATGTAGATGACTTGAAGTAGTAATTAGAAGGAAAGTAGCATTTGTTTTAGATAGTAAAGCAGATTACTTTATTACTGTAATATCAAAATAATAAATAAAATTGAAGAATAATAGGCTATAAATAAAAAGTCAATCAAACCAACCAGAAATCCAGAAACAGGCAAAATTCACAAGACAACTTAAGTGACACATTAGACCAGTGGGAAAATTTTGGACCCCGCCCCCCCAAAAAAAAAGACAAAGTAAATTGAATCTGTATCATACCTCATTAAAACTAAAATGTATATCTAAAAAATTGAATGTTAAAAATATGACAGGAAAAAATTTGAGAGAATTATATAAAATGTTAGAACGATGAACCTTGCTATATGATGCAATATTCAAAGTCCATAAAGGAACACTGTGATAACTTTGACATATTTAAAATAAAACACTTGTAAGCCAAAGATGTTATGTATAAAGAGCTTCCAACAGCACTAGGGAAAAGAACACTAAGAGTCTAACAAAAAATTGTCAACAGATATAAAAAGACAGTTCATATTAGGAATACCACAAATGAACCTTAAATATGAAAGATGAACAAACTATATCTAATAAAATAAAATTATGACAGATATGATTTGTTATCTGTTAGGTTGTTAAAGATTTTAAAAATTTTGGCCAAATCTGTTTTGCCAGCACACAAGGGCACTTTAGAAAGTTCATGGGAGCGTGTAATAAGTAAGAGGTTTTTGGGTACAAGAATATATTGAAACCCATGCATAGTTTCCCGTAATATATACTTTCCTTTAGCTTTTCGTAAATCCCTTGTATGTTAGTAATTTTCAGCACTTCTGATGATTTCTAAAGATGAGACAGCAATAGATATGAACTAAGATATAGTCATCTTTGCATTGCCAATGTTTGAGAATCATTACAACATAGTGTAAGCTCAGTTTATGTTTAAATAATAAATTTACCTATAAATTATGTTGCTGAGAATGTTTACTATATTTTATTTACAATGAAAATAACTATTCTAATATATTGATAGAAAATTAATAACTAATTAACAAGGGCTATGCCAATTAACTCTCAGTCAAAAATGTAATTAATCATACACAGCTATTTTGGAGCATGCTAGCTAATCAAGACTCTACCGTAGCTACCCTTCAGTAGGTTCAGCAAAACACATTTTTTTGTATTGTTTATTATTTTGACTTAAAGGGATTTTGTTTTTCTCAGTGTAGACATTTTTTTTCTACTAGCAATGTGTTTTCAAAATTGCATAGAGTGGTCACACTCACAGTAAGTCATACAAATGAACAAGTTCAAATACCACATTATTTAAAAATGCATCTAGAAATTTATGATAAATAATTGGTTAATTATTTACTTAAAGTTTTCTTTTTCATGATTATCATTGAAGTTTCAGTTTAATTATACCAGTAAGATGTATTTCACATTTACAAATATTTAAAAATTCTAATGAACATCAATATATATAATTAACTCTTGTTTAAACATATTTTTCAATGAAATAAACATATAGAATGATTAAGCAAAATCTTAGATTTCTTCCCTTACAAGTGGATGTACTTAAGGAATACAAAACTTTAAAAAGAATATCTTACTTTTCAAATACTTATTTCTTGCTGTGGACATTAATCTCAAAACTGTGGACATGCACTATATAAACACAAGAGCAGACTGTAAATTTCTATAATTTTAGTGTGCTTATAAAAACATCCTTCAAGGGACCAGCATTTGGCGTAATGGCAAGGTCGCTGGACTCCCATGTAGCCTACCGTGGTTTGAGTCCTGGACCCAGTGGCTTAAACTCAAGCCAGGCACATGTGTGTGTGTGTGTGCATGCCCAAGATCCCGAGAGGCGAATGGAGAAGGGATTACAGTGCGGCCATTCTCCCTGGGGGGGGGGTGATTTCTCACTTTCTGTCTCTCTGTCTTATTCTGTCTTTCTGGTGAGCGAACATGCCCTATAGCAAAAACTTCTAAAAAATAAATAAATAAATAAATCCTTCCAGGCTGGCTGGTGGCATGTTGGTTAAAAGCGCAGGACTCTCACGTAGCTGACCGTGGTTCAAGTCCTGGACCTGGTGACTTGCTTTCTCACTTTCCCCTTCTCCCTCTCTGGCTCTATCCCTCTCTGATCAAATTAAAATTAGTTAATTAATTAATTTCAAACAAACAAACAAACAAACAAAATCCTTCCAGGTCAGCTGGTGGCATAGTGTTTAAGGCAGCTGAATCCCACATGGTCGACTATGTGGTTCAGGGGCTGTATTTAACAGCTTGGAAAACACACCAGGTATGTGTGCATGCATGCCCGAAATCCTACAGGAGACTAAAGAAAAGCTTATGACATGACTGTCCCTCCAGGGGAGTGCTTTCTCACTTTTCCTTTTTCTCTCTCTGTCTCTCTCTAGTGATTGCACACACCCATAGCAAATTAACAAACAAAAATTAAACAAAACAAAACTTTCCAGTGTAAAGTCCAATCTTAGATTATATATACCTGTTACTCTTTCAAATTTATTGGGATAATGTACATGTAGTTAAAAATCAGCTGAAGGAATAATAAACTATTCTCTTATTTTCAGGAAATAAAAATAACTATTGTAATATTTATTATATAATAAGTTTATTATGCTCTTGGTTATGAAAAAGAGTGAGATAATACATGGGATACTGATTTTCTCTTTCCAAATATTAGTAAAAACAAAAGAAATAAATGAGTCTCCTGTCTTGTCACGTATCTATTTAATAGGCAAACACCTGCATTAAATGCAAAGCATTTTTGTCATTGACATGCTTACCATTTCCTCCTAAATGACCTTGAAGCTTAATGAAATTTACATGAAAGATTTTACTATGCGTGTTTAAAGAAAGCAGTTAAAAGATTCAGATAGCTTTATAAAATTGGATTTCATTTTATTTAAAAAAAAAATCTTCTGTTCTCATCCATTGAGAAAGTAAACTGCTCCAATTCAAAGCAGTTTACAAGCAACTTTCATGGTCTTTGTTGTTACAAGTCAGTGTCCGTAAGATTGACAAGTGGTGCAATGGTCTTTGAGGACTGATTTCTAAGGATGTTAAGAGCATGAACTTCATTCTTTTTAAATACCTTCTTAAATACAAGCTTCAAAACAAAGTCAACCATTGATCTAGCCATTTAAGAAAGAAGGTCTCAGTGTTTGACAATGGGAAACACTACAAAGAAGAAAATGTACATTAATCCAGTTTACTGTTTTCATTTGACAAAAGTAGAGGTACAGAGTTGTAGAACAATGAGAAATCTGTATGCTCTGTTCAGCAAAATAAATCTACATATAGTCACTGGTGGTTAAGATAAAAGGAATATTCAGAGTACCATATGCCAACATTAAGAAAATCTAAATGATATCTATTAAATCTTTATATTGCAAACCTTCTATGAGCTTTCAGAACATTTACAGAGTTCTTGACTTGTAATTTCCTTATATAATGTGAAAACGTTATTTCTTTGGTGTAGTAAAAGCTTTAGGCATGATAATACACACACATACAAACAGATTTTCATGTCTTGCAGACTGCTCCCACTGGGGCAACTCTCCTGCGATACCATTTCCAGTTCTGAGTCTCATCAAGAAGAAAGATCATTTGGTATCTAAGAAGAATAATCATTTTTTAAAAGAACTACAAGTATAGACCTGAATTTTATTTTTTCTACCCTCTACTGAAAATACACAAAATGCAAATAAAGAGAATTGTGAACTTATATTAATCAGATACTATTTATTTCACAATTCAGAACATCTCTAGAATATTCCTCACATTTTATATACCTGTAATAATAAGGTGTTTGAATCCATAGGACTCCCTATGTTTCACAATGCATAGTGTAGAAAACGCACACAGCATAGCTCTGCCTGGCTATATTTGAGCTGAGGCAAAGAAAGGAATCAGTAGTAATACTGACCTGTCTATATTTAAAATTTGGACATTTTGCTCATCATGGCTTTTATATTCATTTTTATTATAAAATACTGCATTGAAAAGAAAATTACAAATTGGGTAGTAGGCTAACAATAGATAAACAAAAATATATTGTATTTAAAAGAAAAAATAGATAAATACAAGTTAGATATCAAAAATTAAGAATGTTGTTCATCAAAGAATGCTAACAAGAGTCAAAACAGCTACTGTAGGGTGGTAGAAAATATGGCAAATCTTATATCTAAGGATTTAATACCCAGAATATAGAAGAACTCTTACATCTTAATAGAAACAAATGAATTAACAAACAAAACAGGCAGTACAATTAACCAATGGGCCAAGGACTTAAGCAAACATTTCTCTCCAAAGAGGATATACAAAATATCAGTATGCACATAAAAAAGATGTTCGCATTAATCATTAGAAAAGTACAAATCAAAATGACAATAATATATTGTACCACTTCATATCTCATAAGATAGTTATAATGAAATCAAAACAAAACAAAATAATGCAGAAAAAAAAGTGCTGCTGAGAATGCGGAGAAATTAGAACTCTAGTGCATTGCTTCTGGAAATAAAAAATTGTGCAGCTGCTACTGAAAACTACATGGTGGGGCGCGGCAGGGGGCGTGGTGGTTAAGGGCACTGGACCCTCACATGGCCGACTGTGGTTCAAATCCTGGATCTAGTGGTTTGCTTTCTCACTCTTCCTTTCTCTCACTTTGTCCCTCTCTGGTCAAATTAAAATAAATAAGAAAATAAATCATTAAGATAATTCTTTTAAAAAAAGGACAACTATATGGTGATTCCTCAAAAACTAAACAGTATTACCATAGGCTCCAGTAATTCCAATATGGATTTATCCACCTCACACTTTAAAAAAAAAACAAAAAACAAACAAACAAACAAAACAGGGTCTTGAACAGATATGTGTACACACATTAAAATTTGGCAATGTTACTTATAACTCAAAGGTAGGAACAACCCAAGTGTCCAAAAATGTGGTATATACATAGAAGGGAATATTATTTAGCCTCCAAAGGGAAGAAAATCTGGATATTTTACCATAATTAAAAAATATATTGCATTTTGATAGCAAGCAGGTGTTGTGGTGGTTAAGGTGCTGAACTCCTACCATGGTTATAATTCTATACCTGGAGACTTGGAAATCATGAGGGGCACGTGTGAGTGTGTGTGTGTCTGTCCAAAATCCAGAGAGAAGAATGGAGGAGACACTCCTTCAGCCCACACAAAATATATGCTCGATGAGAACATTTTACTACCTCACCCTTGTTCTCGCCTGAAGTAATTTTAGTGTTTTCTTCATAGATGTGCTGGTCTAAATTTCTGTGTTTCTTGAAACCTAATTCCCAATGCGTAGTATTAAGTGGTAGGGCCTTTTGGAGGTGATTAAGTTATGAAGGTGGAGTCCTCATGAATGAGATTAATGTCATTATAAAATAGACCGAGGGAGTTATTTTGCTCCTTTTTATCCCTTTTTATCCTTGTGAGGACACAGTGATTAGACATTATGAGAATCTGGTACTTCCCAGCCCCTATAACTGTGAGAGATAAATGTGTTTTGTTTATAAGCCACTCAATTTTCAGTATATTTGTGATAGTAGCTTGAATGGACTAAGATAATAGAGTATAAAATAAAATTTTTCATGGGCTTTCTTCCTCCTTCCCTCACCTCAAACTTCTGTGTTTTGTTCTCTTGTAGAATAGGTAAAAATGTACCTCAGTTATTATCAATACTTGAAAACTCTATGTTGGGTTGTGTATAACATTGATCCACTTGTGATATTCTGATTTTCTATTGAATTTGATGTTTCTCCTCATCTCTCATTCACAGCTTTCAAAATCTTAGCCTCAAAAATTATCTTAGAAGGAATAAATATTAAAAGTAATCTTTGAAAAGGTTATCCCCAATGCTTTGAAAACTTCATCTTTTGAAAAGACATTAGTTGGCTTCTAGCATGATTAACATTAGTCTATTTAATCTCTCTATCAACAGAGAAGAACATTTTGAAATTGGTTCCAATTTTTTTCTTTTTTTTTTTTGCTAAATAAAATATCACCACATATAAGGGAGAAATAATGTTTAAATAACATTTTGATAAATACAGTATTTAAAAATTTGAGGGACTCTTTATCAAAAAGAGAGAATTGAAATTAACTTTTCAAAGTATACAGATCCCTATTTTATGTCTGAGTACTCATGAATGCATCTGTTTGTAAATTGTATTTGAGATTATAGGACGTTTTAGGTGTCCTCAGTGAGAACTATACCACTAACTACTCAAATGATAAAATCAAGAATATTTCAAATTTTTACCTCAGCTTTTCACTCCTGTTTAATGCCAAATTTCTTTAACTATAACTTTCACACTAAGTCGGATGGTAAAATGTAGATGTAAGAGGAAAAAGGGCAATTTAAGGCACCAAATCTCTCTTCTAACTGATGCTATATTTTTCACTCTTTTGCACTTTAACTTCATCCTAAATGCCCATTCTTCTCTTGATCACTGTCAAAATTCCTGATCTAAAAAGCCACTTTTTATATTCTATCACTTATCTTTCTGAAATCAGGAGGTCTGTATTAATTTCTCTTTTATTAGAATTGTGGTGGTAATATGCTACTTACCTGAAAACAAATCATTTCATATTTATTTTCTAAATGTTATTTAATTAGCCTTTCCTTTGTAAAGTATACACTCTGTATTAATAATAATGGAAATTTTATATTACTATAAGTTCTCTTCAAAACATTCTCAGTTGTGTACTTAATAATAGAATATTTTTACTAATAGGAAAATATTTGCTTATAAAATTAAAGGCTAGAATCTTATATTCTTTATGACTGTCTTCTTTTTTTTTAAGTTGATTTATAATTTATTTCGTGAACAAGAGAGAGCGAGACAGACAGACACAGTACCTCGGACAGGGTCTTGATGTTGTGAACCACCCCCAGCTTCAGCCAGCCATGAATCATGGCCTGGCATACTCAGAGAGGTCTCCAGATATGCACCCAGAGCCTGCACCCAGAGTCTCACAGTCTCGTTTTACTTCTGTGCCATAATTTGGTCTTGTGTTACGATTTTAGTTTTATTTTTGTTAAATATTTTCAAAAGGAAACTTTCTCCACTATAAAGTTGCAACAAAGTATCTTATTTTTGAAGCTATCATAGTATTAAAAAAATGAACAGGGATTTTTATAATAATGGCAAAAAGGGAATTGACTTTGATAAAATTAAGCAGTTTGTGTTTTAACTCTCTCATATTCCAGTTGTCTTGTACTCTACATTCCAAATCAGGGCTGTTTTAGAATGTATCAATGTTTTCTTTTATACACATATTTGAGAAATGTGTATTTTTGGCAGCTTCTCTGTGGGTGTCGGGCATTGCACTAAATGCTGAAGACACAGTGAAAATTCTCTTGTGGAATTTATATCTGAGAACTAGAATTTGCCCGTTAAATGTCTAAGAAGTATAAAATTACAAGTCTTGTACACTCTGCTAGAAAAGCACAGGGACCCAAGGGAACAAATGAAGGAGCACAGAGGTCGCCAAGGAACTGTTTTTCATCTTAGCATACGACTTTATGCAGAGCTTGAAGGTGAGCAAGAGTTAACTTAGGTGGATGGGTGGACCAAATACATGTGACCCAAGCAGAAAGAACAGTATTTGCAAGGGTCCTAAAGAGAAAGGAAGAAGCTCAGTAATAAAGAAAGAAATGAGGCCAGTTTTTGAGGTAGGAAGATAGGAAGAAAAATTAGTGAAGATGGGGGGAGAGTACCTAAACACACTGACCTCTAAGGACAGCCACATTCAAGAGCTCATGTCCAATATCCACAGGCTTAAATACAGTCACACTTGGCACACAACTTCTATTTGTCTTCACACAGTTAAAAAGAAATGGCACTGGTCCCTCTGGCAAATTAACTTTCTCATTGCCCAGAATGTCTATAACCTTACGTTCCCTAACAGCTAATCTACTGCCCTTCTTTTTCCCAGGCTTGAGATATAATTGAAGAGCTTGTCCAAAGGCTCTCTGATCTCTGCCCCAATGTCCTGAATGTACTTATTAAAGATGTCAGAGGCAGAAAAAAAAAGGCTGAGATTAGGGTGGTGGTGGTGGTGGTGAGCTAGGAGAGTTGGAAAGAGAATATTTGCTTTATAATGTACAAATATGTGTCAAAGATGAGTATATTAGGATTTTTTATATTAATAATAATAAATGCTGAAGAAGCTGAGAAATGAGATGTATGAAGCAGATTAACTGTTAGGAATATATTTTAAAGTCATTTTTAACATGTAAATGGTTCAGTATTAGGTGAGGGTACTAAAAATCAAAATGTTTATATTTATTACCACAAATAAAATAATTTGTTTCATATACTTGAGCTTCAGTTTTCACATCTCTAACCTAGATAATGACAGTAGGAGTGAGGCTAAATTTTGATAACGAATATGTATACACATTTACATATATTAATACAAATAAAGCATTGGTTGCAAATTATAAGTAGTGATTCTGGATAAAGTGGTATGTGTGGCTTGCAATGTGGATTTGCAGTTTAAAAGAAATTTAGAATAAAATGTTTGAGTCCTAATAAAACTAGGACTCTGGAGGCTAGCAGGTAGTGTAGTAGTTAAGGGCACTATTTAAGGACTTCCACCGTGGTTCAAATCCCACACCTGGCGACTTGCTTCCTCACTTTCTCTCCCTCTCTCACTCTGTCCCTCTCTGGTCAAATTAAAATAAGATATAAATAAGGACCAGCAGTTAGCGAAATGGAAAAGTGAATTTCTTGACTATGGAAGTGAGGATTATTGTTTTGGCTTCACTCTTTTGTTTGATGTAGTTCTATTAGTGGTGACACAAGCAACCCAACTGTCTAAGCAGATTTTCCTAAATTCAGGAATTTTTTTCTTTATGAGAGATTTTTGCCATGGGGTGTGTGTGTGCCCTCACCAGATACAGAGAGAGAGACAGATAGAGAGAAAAAATGAGAAATCACCCCCCCAGAGGGGGTGCCACACCGCCATCCCTTCTTCATTCTCCTCTAGGGATTTTGGGGCACACATGAACATGTGCCCAGCATGTGTTTCAAGCCACCTAGTCTCAAAATTGACCCAGTCAAACATGTGGGAGTACAGTGCCATAACCACCATGCCACCTGCTGACCCAAATCCAGGATCTTAAACAACATCAAGAAGTTTTCTGAGGACTACTCATACTGTTGGCAGAATGGATTCTATTCCTTTCTTGTCTCCATATTTTCCATCTTATTTTGCCACAACCGTTTTTCTCTCTCTTGGTTAGAACGTTCATTTCCTTTTCTTTCTTTTTTTTTTTCTTTTTTGAATTTTTAGTTGTGAGAGGCACATAGGCTCTCCAAAGAGAAGCAGGGAGGGTGAAATAACTCCTCAATAGGGTGTGTTCATGTTACAATCCTTTCTCCTCTATTTCTCCCGAATAGGGTGTGTTCATGTTACAATCGTTTCTCCTCTATTTCTCCATTTTGTCTGGATTTTGGGTACAAGTGCACAACAGCCTGGCATGTTTTTTCTAGCCCCCAGGCCCAGGACTTGAACCAGGTTTAGCCACGTTGAATCTAGGTCCCTTAACCACTAGGCTAAGGAATGGCTTATCTCTTTCATTTTCTTTCCTCCCTTTTCTCCCTTTATACCTTTTTTATTTCTTGTATTTTCTTTGCTTACAATAAAAGATTGAATTTTAAAAAAATAGTCAACCAATTTAATATAGTTACATATGTTTATATTCTATGTAGTTTTTTTGATATTTTTCAACTAAACTCTTAATACATTGTTATTCTTTATTTATGCAATGTTTTATATTATTTTGCCTATGATTCAGTGACCCTTAATAAGTGAAAAAGTTACCTACCTTCTTTAATTCACCCTACACATAATTTTGAATTACTATAAACCAAGCCTGAGGCTATGAGTAGAAATATAATCACTGAAACATATGATGTTTATAGATAATACAAGGGGGTCTTCCAAAAGTTCATGGAAAATATGTATTGTTGAAAAAACTATGCATGGATTTTAAACAATGTGCACTAAAATAAACTCAAACTTAAATTCCATTTTCCATAAACTTTTTAAAAGTAACTTTACAGATATTATATTCCATTCTGTACTATGAATCAATTCTTGCTTTCACCTTTTCTCCATCTAATATCTTGGATGATAATGTTTGCTGGATCCAGAGTCAGTATCATCCACAGGATCCATGAGTGTTTTTTTCTAGTAAAAGCGAATATAGCCATCATAGTATGGATTGCAGCTCCCTAGGAACACTGAAGAGTAGAAGCATATTGGTGGTGTTTGGAGAATCAGGGGCAAAGGAAGAACAGCAGCATGCCCTCAGCAAAACACCTAATCAGATTATGGAGAAAATTCACACACACATACACCTGGAAGAAGTGGTATGCAATACGTGCAAAACATAACATCAGTATCCATAACCGATGGGTGTTCTCATGCTAGAAGTTGGCTGCCTCTGAAGTAGGGGAGAAGTCTGGAGAAATGCATATACTTCCCCAGTCCTAGGTTTAAAATTGCCTGTGGTCCTTTCAGATTTTGCATCAAGACCTTACTATCTCACTGGCACAGATGTTATCAGAAACTGGCACACCCTCTTGTTCACCACTCAGCTGAGCAATGAGGCACATTCCTGCCTTTTGGAAGTAAATGTGGGTTCTTCCATTGAGTAGGAGGGTCTTAAATTTAACCATGGGTGGCCTCTTTTCTCAGTAATAAGCTGATGTTTATGAGCCAGGGAGGAGTTGGAGGTCTGGACAAGGGTGCTCCCCTTTTACCTTGTTTGCAAACAGCAAGTGCACATTAAAGCTGGGACAAGAGAACAACAGAAACAGGCTGAAAGGAAAAATCATTTTCCATCTTCTTCAATGTTAGACCTCACCTGTTCCTCATCTGACCTCTGGGGGGCTTACTAGGGATGTCGATGAAAATGTGAAGTATGTAAAATACCAGCTCTTTAAGAAGCATTGTACACTTAACGGGGAATTTGAAAAAGATAGAAAACACTAAGTAATAAATTTCTTTTGCATATGTCTCAGAGAAATTTGAAGGTATTCTTAAACAGAAACGAAAGCAATTTTTTTTGAAAGTTCATACTATAAGACATAACGTAAGCACTCCAGTGTCACAATCTTTCTCTGTCTAGAACCCTCGTAAAATATAGCCCAAGACTGCTAAGACTTGGGAGGGCAAAATGCTGAGGAAGGGTACCCTGCTTCAAAATTCAAGGGGTGAAATTTGCATTCCAGCCTTTAAGGCAAGGCTTAGTTTATTGATGGTGTTTATTTATTGAGATCCATTCTAGAATTGCTGCTTTTTTTATTTTTCCCGTGTCTGAAACCACGTATTTCTAACGACAAGTAAATAAATAACACAAATAAAACAGGTTTACCTAATGGGAAGCCTGGAAGGGGTTTGCGTTGGCGAAGCTGCTCCGAAGTGGGGTCAGGAAGATGCAAATGGAAGACCGGTTTCCTTCTATCAGAACTAGGCTCTTTCCAGCCCAGCGTGCAGGTCGTATGGGGTGGCTGTATGGGGGAGGGCAGCCGGCTTTAAGGTCATCTCTCCCGCAGGTTTGGGAACCGGGTAGACTGTGAGTGAAGACGGAGCACTAGCGGTCAACTGCCATCTGAGCACTCATTTTGGGGGCGAAAGACACTGCTATTCCGGATCTTGTAGGTCGATTTGGAGTGTGACAGAGGTGTCCCAAAGTGCGCCTGGAAGCTATGGTCTGAAGATAACCCCTTCGTTTCCTACGGGGGTGAAGTCCGCCCAGCCTCGGAGGTCGAGGGTGGACTGCACCTTTCCCGGAGACTCGGGGAAGAGCAGGGTGAGGAACGGAAGAAGCCTAACTGCGTAGGACCTAAACCACCATTACAAAACGCAAGCTCGCGCTTTGCGAGGCTAAACGGTGGCACCCCGCTCCGAGCGTCCCCGAGAGCACTAGGGAGAGCAGAGAAGGACGCCGGGTGCTGGTTGGGGAGGCGAGGGCAGAGCCTTCTCGTCTGCCGGGAGAAGGAGGCAGCCGCCCCTCGCGCAGTCCCCAGGTTGAAGCGGGGAGGTCGCCGCGCAAGCTTCGCCCGCTTCTTCCCGGCTGCGGCGGGCGGGCTGCGCGCAGCTCAGTGCCGGGAGCCGGAGCGTCCTCCCC
>NW_006200449.1:405758-410719 GCF_000334495.1 Tupaia belangeri chinensis
GCTGGACGCTGGCCCCGCCACCTCAGCGCCTCGCTGCTCAGCCTCCGCACCTGGCAACCGCGGCAAGGTACGTGGCACTTGCCTGCACGGCTTCTCCCGGAGCCCACCCCGCATGTCTTTTTGGCTGTCTAGGTTCTTCCCCTTCCAGGAGTGGTCATCATTTGTCAAACTTTACCTCCACCTCACACCAGCCCGTGGCAGCTGCAGCCGCCCTCCCCGGCAATGTGGGCGCCGTTTGCTGACGGGAAGGGGTGGGGGGGAGGAGGATGCGCTGGAAGCGGAGGTTCCCATCTGGATTAAGATTGCGTTTCTGAATAACTCGCTGCTCTTACCTTCCCCGGGGTGGGGGGGTGTCCTTTATTATGATGTTCCCTGTGATGCTTATAAGGGTTTTCCTTCGCCCTTCCGCTCGGAAGGACGTACAAGTTTGCAGGAAAATGTACATGGAAAGCAGGGGAAGTTTGCAGCCACTTGACTCCAAGAGAGGAGTAACCCTTTCTTTCCAGTAGCAGCCACGGTTTTGAAGCAGCGGCGTCCGCGGCAGCGGTGACAGCGGCCTGGTCGGTGACGGCAGCTGCACGTTGTCCCATCTGACTGGGGAAAGGAGAAAAAGTGGGGTCGCTCGTCCGAGTGTGACCGCGCGACTCTGGAGCTGCCTTCAAAGAACGCTGCGGTGAAACAGCTAAGGGCTTCCCAGTCGCTGGGTAAACCGTGTTTGCAGAGGCGTGATTTTCCTTTTGTGAAATGTATGTGCTTCCTGACAGGCGTGCTTAAAAATCTCTTTAAAACTTTTATGCATCTGATTTCCATTTTTCTAGATGAGGTGCATGACTATAGGTCCTATGGGATAAAATGCAAAATCAGTGTGGACAGAGCTCAGTGTAAGCCTGCAGTGAATAACCCAGTCCCTGTTTGTTTGTAATGTATCACCTACTGTGAAACTGTCTTCTGAACCTTAGTATGTAAGTGAAGATTGTGGGAGCCATTGATCTACCTACCTATCTACCTATCTACCTATCGTCTATTTTTACCGCGAAAAAAAAAGTGCTTTTAGTGAAACAAAAATTTTAAAGTCATAGTAAGTTTCCCAAGCAACTTGCTCAAGCCTTTTGAAGCCACCTGCTGAATTAGCTCAGGTTACTTTTGAAAGGCTATCACTTGGTGCAGGAGATGTAGGCATATCCAGCAGATGGAGCAGTGGAAACTGTACTAGGACGTGCATAACGCTGGTTTATCCCAAGTTAATAACGGCAATGCCAAAAATGTATATGGAACTCCCTTTAGGAGAGACTCTAGATTTTCTTTCATAGGTGAAAAACAAATTCAGACCAATTGGATTACTGGAGTGGCTCTGAAGAAACTTCAAATCTTTAAGGAACTTCGCCCTTTCATAAAGCATTTAAAAATAATTTCTTGTACATTTTAGAGTACAATATAATTTGCTGGTATCAGAAATGATAACTGGTCCCGTGGTTATATTCTGTGATGATTCACGGTGGAAAAGAATGCATTCTGCCACAATAAAAAGCCTAAATTTTATGTCAAAAAGGTACTCTGATTTGAACTTAAAAGTGATTAAACAGTGATCAGTTTTTCAATACTTTTTAGCAGTTTGAATGCAACTGAGTTTGTGTTTTGCAAAGTTAAGATAGGTAGATATAGCTGTTTCTTAACATAATTTATTACAGCTAAAAATGAAGGAGGAAAGTGAGTGAAACTTTTTGAAAATTATGAATGTTCTTTCTTCCCAAGAATTCCATGGAGCTCAGAACTGGTACAGGCTGAATACATTCATCGTGCCTTCAGAAATAAAGGCAAACACTGAAAACCACCTTTTTGTAAGCTGGACATCAGTTACTATGGTAACAGTAATAACAGAGAGATAATCTGCCTTCCTATATAAATTTTAAAAGTTCACAGTCAGGTATGCATATGACAAAATACAGTTTTAAGATTAACAGAGAAAAATGGACAGCCCATTTTACAGATGGTGGCAAACACTAAGTAAGCAATGTACTTCTGTGCTTTGCTGCCTTGTTTCAGGAAAGACTGTTAATTGAATTTATTCTGCTTATCTCCATTCTCTTTCTCCTTTCATCATATTTTTGTGGACTTGTCCATGGCATAATATTGAGTTTAATTAGTCTGAAAGAACTAAATTAGGTCTTATTTCAATATGATTATAGAGCAATTTAGAAGTTATAGCCAAAATTCAAACATTCCAAGGAACTTAGACAAGATGCATTTGAAAAATATAGTACCAGGAATCACTTGAATTAAACATACTTTACACTGAGTGCACATACTTACACATATATGTGATCAGTTTCTAAATCATCAACTAATGTCTGTAGAAAACTGTGTATTCTGAAACTATTTCCTTTACATTCATAAAATGTCAAGGAAAGTGTGGAACTCCCACTATTAAACAACTACCTTTCTGAAAGAACTAATTTTATTCTGCCTGTTGCACACAGATTAAATGATTATGGATTTGTCTAAATTTATCCCATTCTAAATGTATGCCCCATTCTCATAGACAACAGCATAAAGGGTTTCAAGGTAAGATGATAAAAGCTTTATGCCATATTTAAATGTTTAAAAATATGAAAGCCATTTACTAATTATTTGTCACTATTAAATGCATAAAGTCCTCAAATATGATTATTCTAATTGACAGCTTAAAAATCAGTAACAGCACTGTTAATGAAGTAAAAAATGTTAGAAGTGTATTTACTATAGTTGTTACTTTTGTGATATATAACTTTAAAGGAAGTCAGGTATATTTATAGGTTTTTCTGTTAACTCAATATAAATCAATTTTTTGAGGGGAAAATTGACAAAATAATTGTACTTATTTATATGGTACAATCTGATCTTTTGATATAGTATATACATTAAGTAATGATCAGTTAATGATAATTAGTAAATAAAATGATGCAATTTTGATGTGACATTTATGTAGAGAAATTGGTAATATTTTGAAACTTTAAAAAGAATTTTTCAATACTCTATATACTATTGAGCTTACATTTATTTGACTAGAAGAAGCAGATAACACACTACAAAGTTGAGTTCAACTTTATACGAGGAAAACATCAGATAAATGCTTAAGATACAAATGTATGGATTTGCAGTAAGACTCTTGGTGATCACAGTGACAATTTGCTGTATTGCGGAATTTTGGAAAAGAGTTTAATCATTAAATTTATATTTTAAAAGGAATACAATTAAAAATGAGTACCTATTAAATATTGTATGTATTTTAGCCTAAGCCTCATGGTAATAGTAGCAGAGTTGAAGTTTGCCAATCACCAAGGGTTTCCACTTAACAAAATGATTTTTAATGTACTTCCTGCTTTATTTGTATGTTCACTCCACCTTCACAGGACTTTGTCCTGTGATAGCTATATTAGTTAGTTTTGTCCCAACTCCATAAAATATAGCTTTTGATTTGAGACTTTTCCATTTTAATTAAATTAAGCATTTAAGAAACGTACAGAAGGATTGAGAGATTACGAAGAAGCAATGAGTTTTGTTTTTCTCTCCATTATCTTCTAAGAGATAAAATAGGTTTATCAGTCAGTGAAGATCAAGCAAAAGATGAAACCTTTTATCCTTTAATTTCTATCTTGTCGCCTGCCTGTTTGATTTCTTTTGTAATGCAAACTATGACTGAGCATGCCTTTTACTTATTTATAGAAAATACATATATATATATATATTTGAAGAAAAAAATATATTTATAAATAGAAATTTATAGAAAAAAAATATATATATATTTGAAGCTTCAGTTTATTTTGGCAGGGGTACATCATTAGTTCTTAATGAGAAGGAAAAATCTTAAGCAGTGTATGTAAGATAAAGATCAGAGTATTAACAATAAGAATTATTCTGGGTGAGTCCAGCAGTTAAAAATGTGTCTTGGGTTACAAACCTTAACAGAAGTGACAAGGATTTCAGAACTTATTCCAAGGAATAATTCCACCGTTTTTGTGTTCATGAAATATTGGGTGAAAATATCTTTATATTTAAGGAAGTCTTTTCCTTTAAACCAGCACTTCCCTGTATAAAATTTTACCAAGATTATAGTTTAATTACGTGTGTGTGTGTGTGTGTTTTATGATCTCTATATATTTCTAACATGAATAAAGTTTGCTTTATATATATATGCTATATATATATATTTTATGAACTCTATATATTTCTAACATGAATAAAGTTTGCTCGTACGTTATTTAGGGATAAACATTATTTCATCTATTATTTCAAATTGTTTTGAAAGGCTCAGGGTCTATCATTGATTTCCTCTAAGTAATTGTATAGGGCATTACTAATTCTGCCTTATGACTTCAGAGATATTTGGCTATAAAGATATGATTGGGTAAACTACCCTATCATTCACCAAACTATTGTAAAACTTGTGTTAGTCTGTAAGTACAGTATAGTAAGTGATCTAAATGATCTATTTATAGTGTTATATAAGGGCAGAAACTACTAACAAGACAAATATAGTTCTTCCTTCAGATTGGTGAAAAACTGTCTTCTTTATTTCATAAAATTTATATTTAGAACTTATTATTGGAGAGGATGGATGGATTAAAATTGATCTCAAATTAATGACAAATTAAGTTACTGGAATCACAGTTAAGAATTATTATAATAAGCATAACTTTCTAATAATTATTTTCAAGAGATGGATATTTAACAAGGATGGAGAGGCATTATTAAAGGAAACGTATCATTAAAATAACTACCTGCTGTTCTTGGAAGTCAACAATGGTTTAACTAGTATTTAAATTTTCACTACAATGTCTTACGATTTTGATTGTTTCAAAATAATCCCATATGCCTTCACATTATTTTGTTTTCCAATATGAATATTTTGAAGGTTTTTAAATGTAAGAATAATTCCTAGAGCTTTGTGACTAAGCTAAAGGCAGTTGGCAAATAAAAAAAAA
>NW_006200449.1:414009-437943 GCF_000334495.1 Tupaia belangeri chinensis
CTCTATATATTTCTAACATGAATAAAGTTTGCTTTATATATATATGCTATATATATATATTTTATGAACTCTATATATTTCTAACATGAATAAAGTTTGCTCGTACGTTATTTAGGGATAAACATTATTTCATCTATTATTTCAAATTGTTTTGAAAGGCTCAGGGTCTATCATTGATTTCCTCTAAGTAATTGTATAGGGCATTACTAATTCTGCCTTATGACTTCAGAGATATTTGGCTATAAAGATATGATTGGGTAAACTACCCTATCATTCACCAAACTATTGTAAAACTTGTGTTAGTCTGTAAGTACAGTATAGTAAGTGATCTAAATGATCTATTTATAGTGTTATATAAGGGCAGAAACTACTAACAAGACAAATATAGTTCTTCCTTCAGATTGGTGAAAAACTGTCTTCTTTATTTCATAAAATTTATATTTAGAACTTATTATTGGAGAGGATGGATGGATTAAAATTGATCTCAAATTAATGACAAATTAAGTTACTGGAATCACAGTTAAGAATTATTATAATAAGCATAACTTTCTAATAATTATTTTCAAGAGATGGATATTTAACAAGGATGGAGAGGCATTATTAAAGGAAACGTATCATTAAAATAACTACCTGCTGTTCTTGGAAGTCAACAATGGTTTAACTAGTATTTAAATTTTCACTACAATGTCTTACGATTTTGATTGTTTCAAAATAATCCCATATGCCTTCACATTATTTTGTTTTCCAATATGAATATTTTGAAGGTTTTTAAATGTAAGAATAATTCCTAGAGCTTTGTGACTAAGCTAAAGGCAGTTGGCAAATAAAAAAAAATGAATAATGGCTTTTAAGAAAATGTTCATATACACACCCCAAAATGTGTATTTTTAGTATAAGTCACATTAGAGTCTTATTCAACTTTTCATGAATTCTCAAGTAAAATATGTTCAGAAATATGTTAGTCTTTTTCTGAGATTTCACAACAAGTATTGATCATCATTCTTATATGAAAGAGATCCCTGATGCTAACATCGATTTAGCATAGTCCATACAAAATACACAACCAAAAAACTGCAACTTAGGGTTTGTAAGGCTTGCTAAACTAGTGCCCATCTGCACTTAAGAACGGAAAATGTCGATTTGGTAGTGTCAGGTACGTGACTGTCGGAGGAAGATGAGTGAGGTCACTTTATGCCATGAGTATTTTTATTTCAATTTATTCTGCAAGTTTTCTCAGCAAACTTGATCTTAACATCTTTAAAACCTGGATGTGATGAAAAGTAATCATGGTTAAAAATATCCGTTAGTTAATGGTTTGCATCAATTCTTACTTAGTATTTTTGTTTAATAGCTTTATTTGTTATTCTTTAAGTGTTAATTAAAACAGATTTATTCACCTTTTCTTTTAGAAAATATGTCAGTGGTTTTTTATGGTGACATCGGCACAGACTGATTTTGAATAGTTATCTAATAAAACTAAAAACAAGTCATTGATGTTGTTTGTAGAAATTACTTCTTTTAATTTGGAATTTAACTGTATCTAGGTTTAAGTTATAATTACATCAAAATCAGCCACAGCATAAATAAACAAACCCATGTTTCATCAAACTTGACAACTAGAAATGATAAATGAGCTTCCTCAGTTTTAATTTTCTGTGTTAATTAATATGTACTGTCAGTAGAATAGAATATCTTGAGTGGATAATGGTATCTTGTTGAATATAGATTTAGAGGTTAAGCGGTTACAGCATTGAAAGAAAAACAAACCAATTTATCTGTTATCCTTGAGATTTTTTTTCAAGAAGTGTGTTTTACCTAAACCTAAAAATCATAAATAAACTTGATAAAAATTACTTAAAGCATAAATATCAAGTTAAGTACCTAATAAATATTATGATCCTCCTATCTTTGATCTCTTCTAATCATCAAATAAAAAATAAATTCACTAATATTTTTATTTTAAAGTCAAATGTGTTCAAGGTAATCTGAAGGGTTAACAATCATGGAATATTTGTTTTGTGATGGAATGTTCATACTTTCTTTTTCTAATTGTCTAATTTATTTTCATTTTATGTGACATATAACAATTCCTTATGCAAGATAAGTTTCTTTTATGATCAAATTAAATACACTAAAATATCTTGCATTCTTAAAGGTATCATGTATAGTTATTTAGTTTCAAAAACATTAAATCAGTATTATGTGTGCATCATTATTTATATTGTAGGTCTTTCCTAAAATATGAGTTCAAGAACTGTTTATCACTGTGAAATTTCTTATTCACATTTTTTACAAAACTTTTACTTACAGCTTAGTTTTTTTGATTCTTTTATAGTCAAAGCAGAGTTGACCATGTTGTCGTTATTTCCAGCTTTAGTTTACTTTGATTCAAAGACATTCTACAATCATGTAAAGTATTAAGTCTTAAAATATATTTATTCCAACATTGTTTTTGTAAATCAAATTTACTTCTCTTTTCTTTAAAATTATATTGGTAATTATGGAATCAAGATATCTACAAATAACATTTTAAATGAAATGTTTTTATTTTATTTATGAAGCATGTTATATTTATTATAATTTTGCCTTTAAAAGAGTTAACAATTGAAAAAAAAATGTTAGTGCTTGGCATACCTATATATAATATTATAGGTAATATTATAAATTAAAGAAAAATGAAAAGTTTGTGTGATGAGCTAATCCAAATTATACGAAAGATAGAAATCTTAATATTTGTTTTTACAAATTTTGACAAAAAAATAATCTTGAAATAGTAAAGCACAGAAAGTGATGCAATAATAGCGTTAGTTTTCAAGTTCCTCTTACTAATTTTGGCAAGTTTTATGTCCAAACTGTCATGTCAGTAATATTTACATGAAACGATCTATAACTTTAATTAAAAAACAATTTTGTGCATTTAAGTAATATTGTTTTATACAATATTAGTGGTTTCAAATTTTGCTGGTTTTAAAATGTGAAGTTATGGCCCTTGAAACAAATCCTTTTGTACATATAAGTAAAAGACTAAATGTGACAAATGAAACAAATTATAATAATGATCATGCTTTTGAGAAAGGAGGAAAAAGAAAGAAATTTGAGATTACCAAGTACCTTTGAAACAGAATCCACCTTCAAATTAGCTTTGGTATTAATTTTGTATAGATAAGATTATCTGCTTAATACTCTCTTTGATTTTTAAATGTCAGACAATGAGATTGTGAAAAATACAGATTAAAAATGTAGTTACTTGATAAGGTTCTTTTTCCTGTTTCTGAGACTTGATCCTTTGATTTTAGTTACTTTCATTTAGAACCATTGTTTAGCAACACTAGAATAAAATTAGAAATCATTTACTACACTTTCTATTTTCCTAGGAGGACCTTGCACAAGCCCAGAGAAAGTATAGAAAACTAATTTTAAATTGTGTAACAAACCCAAAGGTTTGTCACATTAAGGGACAGTAGTTCTGCTGGAGATGTACAGTAACATCAGTTATAGGATTCCAACAGATATACCCATTTAAAGTTTGTTTCTAACATTTATATATTGGCAATATAATTTTAAAATGTTTCTCATGAGCAATATTGGGAAATGTTTAATCTTGTTTAAAATATGAGTAATGTGCAAAACCTTTTAGTCAATAATGTGCTAATATAGATTCAAGAAAAAATATATTCTTCCAGAATAAAGAGCAAGACTCCACAGAGATTTTATAAAAATTAAAAAAAAAAAATTGGTCAAGAAGTAATGTACCAGAAGACACCTCATAATATGAGACCAAATCTATGCAAAAGGAGTCTCTACCACAAAGAATAGAATATACACTTAAGGCGGGAGCTCTAATCAAATTGACGGTGTTAATAATTTCTTTTTTTTTTTAATTTTGCTATATGGCGTGTGCGCTCGCCAGACAGACAGACAGAGACAGAGAAACAGAAAGCGAGAAGGCACTTGGGCACCCATGCACACGCGCCCAGCATGAGTTTTAAGCCACTGGGTCCGGGACGTGAACCACGGTCAATTACGTGGGAGTCCAGCGATATAGCCCATTATGCTAAATGCTGATCCTGATATGTTAATAATTTCTTTGTGACAAAAGTTTCTGATGTTTGTGGAAAAACAACAATCAAAATGAAACTCCAAAAGGCTAAGTTTGGTGTTACTCTTAAAGGTGTCCTGTCAGGAAGAAAGTCGATTCCTGTTTTCTGAACACTTGTTGCAGGCCTTCATGGTCTGATATCATTAGGAGTATATCATAAAACTAAAACAATATATTGAAAGTCTGTGCCCACCAGTAACCTTTTGGTACGCTGTTTACTTCTGTACATTTTCTTTAGGGAAAAATAATGTTTGGGACAGCTCTGCAAAATGCGGGCTTATAACTAGTGTATTTGATTACAAATTATTAAATAGGCATTCCTTTATGAATGTTGTTTGTATGAGTCATCCTTGCCAAATCGAATGAGCTCAGTAATGCTGACACATACTGTTAACCAAACCTGTAAGACCAAGGTCACCAAAATAGTGCCACAGTTTGATCTGTCCATCAGTGACTGCTGGGAGAAACCATCATGTCGCTGATGAGAACTTTTCTAAGACTACAGTGACAACATAGAGTGCAAGAATACTTACGCCTTTTGTTGAATACTCCCTTTTGCTAAAATATGAGAAACAAAATTACTGAGGGATTGAAATGAAAACAAAAAGTTGAGAGAAATAACATCAGAATGAAAATGCTTCAAAAAGAAATAATAAAATTGTGACATTATTTAGAGCATCTATTTACCCTCACAGAACCTAAATTTAAGATATAAAATATAGCCTTAATATAAATATTTAGTTATTAAGTGAAATTTAAGATCTTAATTTAGGAGTCATTTCCTAAAATTTATTATTCATTCATTCTCTGAATCATTTTATAATTAGCTTTTTTAAATTCACGATGCTTTAAAATATTTTTCTTTATTTATACATTTCAAACTAGTTCTTTTATTATAATCACCACTCAGTATTCCATTATGTGATTATGATTAAATCATAGTTTTAGCATTTCTTTTCTAATGTATGAAGTAGTCTTTAAGTGTAGTGGTACATTAAAATACAAACTCTAAATGTGAAATATGGCTTAAAAATGCAATTATAAGATAACAGAGGCAATGACATTGTGGTGGCTCTATGTAGTTTATGTATGACATCTATAATACATTTATCGTGATATTTTGCATACATGTTTTTAAAATCGAAATACCCGTGTCATTAAATGTCTTTTACAATGGCATCATATTCATAGCTGTGTGTTTTTTCATTGTATACATTTAGTGGAAGTTATTTAGCAATCACATATGGTTGGATAATTCAGTTGTTTAACATGTTCATATAAGAAGAAAGAGTAAATGAACAGTGTTTTATTCATGTCTTTATTGACACCTAAAACATTTATGTAGGATAAATTCTCAAAAGAGAGATGATTACATCAGAACATATTCCCGGATGTTTTAAAATTTAATATAATTAATATAATAATTGCTCTCATAAGCATTTTTTAAAAATATTGGAACATCCATACTGTAGTTGATTCTTATGTGAATCATTACTTGAAAACAATCCTTATGGTATTTTAGCATCAGAGATATACCACAGAATGCTGCCAGAATCAGGAATTTGACTTTTAAAACTCTGTGATCTTGGGTAGTTATTTAATAGTGCTTACTTTAGTTTCCTTATTTGGTTTCCTTACTAACTAAAGAATTTATAATTTTGCTTAAGTGAGTATTGTCAATAATAACATTTTATTGTAACTTTATTTCTGAATTTGGAAAAATTGTGTAGCATATAGGAATAAAAATATCTCTGTATTGCCATAATTTCTTAGTATTAACCTACTTGCTGCCAATCCCAAGTTCGCAGGCTTTTATTTTTGTTATTTTTTTGCAGTAATATTTCATTATAGAGCCAATTATTGGGCCTGAAGCTTGAATTAAGGTGCAAGTTAACAGTCTTTCAGTTTTCCTTAGGTAACAAGTTTCATAGTTGACAACATAGTACTTTAGATTATTGGTTCATACCATCATGGATATTTACCGTAATTTCATCTTATTTTCACTGTAAAAATTGTAGGGTGTGTGTGTATATATTTGTGCATACATGTACATATTTTAATTCTTGCAGATATGTGCACAAATTTTATCAATGTACATTAGAAATAGATATTCTAACACAGTTCTAATTTTTGTAAGCTTAAATATCACCAGTTTTTACTTATTTAAAAAATATTTATTTTCAATTACCTCAGTTTCCAGGAAAAAAATACTTAGTTATGGTTTAGATATTTGTCTAGAATAAATAAATTTTAGAGGTACTTAATACGTGCGATTACATAAAGTTAAGAATTCGATTTTTCCTTGTTTATTTCCTTAAATACTGTTACTTTAGTGCCCTATCTGAACCTGATTGTCTAAGGCCAGATTTTCAAAAATAATGTTTCTTCTTCCAGAGTCTCTCTCCTTCCTGGTTCATAAAATATGCTTTATCTCTCCAGAAGTTTTTTGCTTTTAAAAGATATATACAAATCTTTAGTAAATGTAATTTCCAAATATGTGTAACTACAAGTGAGAAATATCTTTTTAGGATTGTGGAAGATATTAGTGTTCCCCAGATCCTGCCATTTTATGTTTTATCATCTAACCAAAGTGAGCAGGGTGCATGTGTGTGTGTTCACACATGAACAGCAGTGAATGCAAACCTTACAACATCTTAAAAACAGGAACATACATAGTCATACAGTTTTCACTAGTTACTATACCCATCCTACCTTCAAGCCCATGGAAAAAGCAGGAATCCTAGTCTTTCAAAAGATTGCTATTAGATGGAGTTTAACGTAACTCATTTGAAGGCTGTGGATCCCTGCCGAAATCAATTTGTTCCATTCTAGTAGAGCTTCTAAGAGATATATCCTATCAATCGATCAAACCGTACGTAAAATATGAAACAGGAAGAAACAATGACTATAATAAGGGTATTCAAATAAATGACAAAACAGCACAATAAAATTAAATTAGTTGAATAAAGACCTTCAGTGTGGACCAGGGAATTAGAGACAAAGCTTCAGCAAGAGACACGTTTTCTGTAAAGCAGGGTGTAATTTTGAGTATCCGCTGTTCTCTTAGCAAGCAGTGAAATTTCCGACGTACATAGTAAAAGTCTTAGGTTAAAGTGGATTGGCATGTTATGGAGGATCCTAGGCAGATATGACATTCATTATTAAACTTTAGTTAGTTTTTCTGCTGTTCTTATTTTTTTTGTCCCCTGATATGATCTTTCTTAACTAGTGAAACTAACAGACTGCAGGATAGCATAAATTCTAATTACAGTAAGTTGATTATAGAGGCCACTTCCTTTGAGTAGACTACCTCTAACATATTACTACATTTTAAAAAAGATAAACACAGATGCTAGCAAGTTACTTTGTGGATGAAGTGGTCAAAGCCTAAACGCCTTCTGATCATTTCCCTCTCTACAGACTCAAAAACTATTCATTCTGTACTAGAAAAAACTGCAGAAACCTGTTGTTTCAAAAGTGTGAATATTTTTTTTTCCATTTAACCTCCTGCTTTTTTTTTTTTCTGGAATGAAATGTTTTATTTTATTCCTTATCTCCCCTAAAAAAATTGGTTGCAATATTAAAATTATGCATCCATATTTCAATGTACATGAATTTTAGGCAATATGTTATTTTCTCTTTAATAAGTCTTTGAAAGTAACAAGAGGTTTTGTTTCTGAGCCATGGACTCCATTGTCTGTAAAGCTCACACCTGGCTGACCTAAACCTTCTGTATTCTGCCAAAACACAGGTGACTTTCTCCATTCTTGTTCTTTTGAGCCCCTTCAGCCCTTACCCTTCGGTGCTGAATCACTTCTCTCACTTCCCATGGTTGAGATTTCGATCCTGGCATTAACCCACGGCACATTCTGTCATTAGGGTGATCATCCACAGAATCATTTTTAGCGAGCACCTGGGTGAATACGATCATGAGAATAATGTATATTTCTCAGCACTAGACCCAGCTGCAGTTCAGGGAATGAGGGAGTTGGACCAAATTACAACAAAATGTTGGTGTGTGTAAGTCTCTTTCTATGTGCTGGAATGAAATGTTTTATTTATTCCTTATCTCCCCTAAAAAAATTGGTTGCAATATTAAAATTATGCATCCATATTTCAATGTACATGAATTTTAGGCAATATGTTATTTTCTCTTTAATAAGTCTTTGAAAGTAACAAGAGGTTTTGTTTCTGAGCCATGGACTCCATTGTCTGTAAAGCTCACACCTGGCTGACCTAAACCTTCTGTATTCTGCCAAAACACAGGTGACTTTCTCCATTCTTGTTCTTTTGAGCCCCTTCAGCCCTTACCCTTCGGTGCTGAATCACTTCTCTCACTTCCCATGGTTGAGATTTCGATCCTGGCATTAACCCACGGCACATTCTGTCATTAGGGTGATCATCCACAGAATCATTTTTAGCGAGCACCTGGGTGAATACGATCATGAGAATAATGTATATTTCTCAGCACTAGACCCAGCTGCAGTTCAGGGAATGAGGGAGTTGGACCAAATTACAACAAAATGTTGGTGTGTGTAAGTCTCTTTCTATGTGATTTCTTGATGGAATTCAAAGCGTGTTACAAGATTCATGCTACAGAAAATATAAAATTAGTTTGTTCAGATGCTAGAGAAATACAAGGTAAAATCATCTGAAATAATTTGATCTGGCCATATAAAATAAAATGTAAATTTCTACCACGGGAGAGAAAGGGAGACAGAGAGAGGTAGGCACGTCCAACAGAGTTTCCACGGTGAGACTCACTCCCCACAACTTCAGCAAGCCAGGGTCCTGGGCACGTCCATGTTGTGCTTGGTGTGTACGTGGAGGCCACAGGCCACACACCGAGGACCTTCACATGTGGCCTCAGCATTGTGAAGCAGTGTATTACGGCTGTGCCACTGCAGCTGGACCGAATTTTTAAGTTTTCATATCGTCTTTTTTCTCAGCACTGAGAAGAATGATAATTCGTTTGCATATCATTATACATGTCATATTAAATGAAACATTCCTTTATTTGTCGGAACATGAAGCCTCTTTTCCTCCTGTAGTATTGTTTGATCAACAATATACTTCACGCTCTCATGTCATTCAGTCTCTTTAAGTTACTATTGCATCAGAGCAGGTTCAAAATTAAAAAAAAAAAAAAAGGAAGCTTTGCTCTAGAGTCAGTCACTCAACCTAATTTTAAAAGGCAGAGTCATTTTCCTGTAACCTAAAATTCAGGTTCTTTTGACATTTTTCATCAGGTGTTTACCCAGATTTCCCTTCCTTGTTTTAGTTAATTGGGAAGTTAATCACAAGAAATATTTGATTGCATCTTTTGGAGATGTGGAAGGAACGGTAACTGCTTTGAAGGAGATCAAAGCATCAAAAAGCAGTACTGACAGGGAGGTGGCTTTATTAGTTTCCTAGGGCTGGCATAACAAATGATACAAACTGGGTGGCTTAATGGAACAGAAATTTATTGTCTCGGGAGCTAGAAATCCAAAAATCATGGTGCCAGGGGTTTGGTTTCTTTTGGCAGTTCTAAAAGAGAGTCTGTTTCATGCCTCTCTTCTAGTTTCTGGTAAGTGTCTGAAATTGGTATTCCAGGGCTTGGACCCACATCACTTCAATTTCTGCCTCTGTCTTATTTTCATCTTTGTTTCTGTGTTTCCTGCCCTTTGCCTGTGTGTGTCAAATCTCCCTCTTCTTCCATTTATTAGGATGTATGCAGCATTTAATTTATTGCTCTCTGTAAACCTCAAGATCTTTACCTTAGTTACACCTGGAAAAACATCCCTTTTCGGGACCAGTCCTTGACACCCACGTAGTTGACCAGGGTTTGAGTCTCGGATCCAGTGGCTTGAAACATGCTGGGCACCTGTGCATGTGTGCCCAAAATCCCAAGACGAGACTGGAGGAGAAGGGATTGTGGTGTGTGGCCATCCCCCTAAGGGGTGATTCTTCCTTTCTGTCTCTGGTGAGCACACGTGTCCTGTAGCAAGAAATCTTTATCTCAAATAAATAAATAAATAAATAAATAGGAAGGAGAACAAAGAAAAAATCCCTTTCAAAATAATATCACATCCGTAGGTATAGGGGTTAGGATTTGGACATATATTTTGGGGATATCTGCAGCAATGAAAAAGAGAGCAGCTTTCGTAGAATTTAAAATGTTGAATTTGAGCAGACCATGTTTTTGGGTCACACGAAGAAGCTGTCTCATTAGGTGGCATAAAAGTTAGCTAACTGCTTACAAGGTTGCTGAATCTTTGCTAGGTAGAAAGGTAATGGAAAAATCCGGTTTGCGAGATCGATTAATTCAAAAACATGCACTCTAGTTAGAACCCTGAACATAATTTAGAGAAGGACAGTGATAACTGTCCCAGGGACAGGGTCACCAATACCACCTTGTTTGAAGTTTTTGAAACTGTGATCTGCTTGAGGAAGGGGTTTCCTTTAGCCATTCTTGATTTTTTAAAAATTATTTATTATAATTATTCTTATTTTTAATTTGTCCAGAGAGAAAGACACAGAGAGAGAGAAAGAGAAGGAAAGTAAGACAGCAGGTTGCCAGGGCTAGGATACAAACTGGGGTCCCTCAGTGGGAGTCTGGCGCTTTAACCACTGCACCACCTGCCTGCCCCCGCAATTCCTGATGCTTAGGTTTTGTTTTCTTCAGTCATTTCTTTTCTTTTTTTTTAAAAGAATTATTTTATTTAACTTTATTATTATTATCATTATTATTTCCCAGTTTGATCAGAGAGACAGAGAGAGAGATGAAACATGCTGGGCACCTGTGCATGTGTGCCCAAAATCCCAAGACGAGACTGGAGGAGAAGGGATTGTGGTGTGTGGCCATCCCCCTAAGGGGTGATTCTTCCTTTCTGTCTCTGGTGAGCACACGTGTCCTGTAGCAAGAAATCTTTATCTCAAATAAATAAATAAATAAATAAATAGGAAGGAGAACAAAGAAAAAATCCCTTTCAAAATAATATCACATCCGTAGGTATAGGGGTTAGGATTTGGACATATATTTTGGGGATATCTGCAGCAATGAAAAAGAGAGCAGCTTTCGTAGAATTTAAAATGTTGAATTTGAGCAGACCATGTTTTTGGGTCACACGAAGAAGCTGTCTCATTAGGTGGCATAAAAGTTAGCTAACTGCTTACAAGGTTGCTGAATCTTTGCTAGGTAGAAAGGTAATGGAAAAATCCGGTTTGCGAGATCGATTAATTCAAAAACATGCACTCTAGTTAGAACCCTGAACATAATTTAGAGAAGGACAGTGATAACTGTCCCAGGGACAGGGTCACCAATACCACCTTGTTTGAAGTTTTTGAAACTGTGATCTGCTTGAGGAAGGGGTTTCCTTTAGCCATTCTTGATTTTTTAAAAATTATTTATTATAATTATTCTTATTTTTAATTTGTCCAGAGAGAAAGACACAGAGAGAGAGAAAGAGAAGGAAAGTAAGACAGCAGGTTGCCAGGGCTAGGATACAAACTGGGGTCCCTCAGTGGGAGTCTGGCGCTTTAACCACTGCACCACCTGCCTGCCCCCGCAATTCCTGATGCTTAGGTTTTGTTTTCTTCAGTCATTTCTTTTCTTTTTTTTTAAAAGAATTATTTTATTTAACTTTATTATTATTATCATTATTATTTCCCAGTTTGATCAGAGAGACAGAGAGAGAGAGAGAGAGAGGAAGTGAGAAAGCAAGCCACCAGGTCCGAGACTTGAACCGTGGTCGGCCATGTGGGAGTCCAGCGCCTTTTACCACCATGCCACTTGCCGGCCCCCTCTTCAGTCTTTTCTACATAAGAAATAGAAATATCAGGGGCTTGGGAATCAGACAACTGAGTTAAATTCTTAGTTCATCAATTACAAATATTCTGAACTTGAATATGCTGTTTATTTTATCTGAAATTTGGTTGCCCATGTGAATAGAAAAAAATAATTCTTCATTATTCTTGGGAAGAAAAGTATCTGTTCCCAGTTCAAAAGAACTCCCTGTGAAGAAAGAACTGTTCTCTATTTGTGCTGTCCAAAAGAGTAGCCATTGGGAGATTACTTGGGATGTATGTATTTCATTAATTTAAATGTATATAAACACTTTTTGGTTATTTTATTTATTTATTTATTTATTTAAATCACCCCCAAGAGGGGATGGTCACGCCGCAATCCCTTCTCCTCCATTCTCCTCTTGGGATCTTGGGCACGCATGCACACGCGCCTGGCGTGAGTTTTAAGCCACTGGGTCCGGGATGCAAACCGCGGTCGACTACGTGGGAGTCCAGCAACATAGCCATTACGCTAACTGCTGGTTCCCAACACTTTTTTGGTTATTAAGACAAGTACCGCTCACACAATTTCTGGAATGTGGAAAGGTTTCTTTCTTATTTGTCCTCATTCTCTCCCAATTTTTTTTCACTCGATAGATAAATGAATTTATTTTAATTTGGAATGAGCAGAAATCTTTATGTGTCTTGAGTTTAGTGAATTTTAAATTTCCTCTAATTACCATCGTTGCTTTTATTCTTTGCAGGACAGTTTGGAAGCTTAATATTCATCATGTAACCTTTGACATCATAGCACTGTAAAAAAGGAAAATTAAATATAAACTATTTCTTATAAACTACCATTTATGATTTAAATAATAGATGATAAGAACTCAATATGATATACTCTGATTTGATTATCACTCATTGATGTAGGTCCCAAGGATATTATTACAGTAAAATTCAAGATACATTTTACAGCACCAATATGTGATTTATGGTTTAAAGTATTCGGTTCTCTCTTAGCCAATTTTTAATGACTTTTAACTATTTCCACGAGGGCAGATTATATGTAGATGCAAAATGAAAAATTAATGGATTTTCTTGGAAAGTAATTGGAAAAGGGGGAAAATTTTTGATTATGCTGTGAAATCCTCCATACCAAAAAAATGAACAAAATTATTCATCTCTCTATAGTATTATCTTAACATACATTGTAACATAGAATTAAAACATGGAGCACAAAATTGCTAAATATACAAGGAGAAAGTAAGAGAACCACATAGTTGAATTTAACATACTTTATGAAAAATTAATATACTAGAATTAAATTGTGGTAAGGATACTTCTACTTCAATGATTAATAAATATTTCTCAATACATGATTATCAAACATTGTATTATGCAAGCAAAAAAACAAAAGAGAAGTTTATTGACAAGTAACATATATATTCTACTTTTGTTATATACTTTAATGCACACATACACATACACATACACTTTCGAAAATAAAAGACAAAAACAGCTCAGTAAATTATGAAAATTTTGTGATAATAGGGTATTCTCTAGTTTTAAATAACAAACTTAGAAATAACTAATCAAAACAAAAGAAACTAAAACTGCAATTGCAGACTATAGAAAATAATAACTAAAAAGCTACATAGAGAATCTGTAGTATACACAAAGCCATAATACAAAGGAAAAACTTAAATACATAATTATTCTATAAAATAAGGAATTATTTCATTAACAGATCTGAGAAATATAAATAAAAATGAATGAAATTAGAAGGTATTATTTAATGCATATAAAAGGATAAAATAATGTTTTAGGATGAATAACAGAATTGAAAAATAAATCCAGAAAAGCAGTCCTTGAAATCTGTAAGTAAAATATGGAACATTTGCCTAATTATAAAAGAAAACAGAAAATATTGTAAAAACATGTGGCATCAGGAATGGCGGAGGGAAAATCTGAATCAAACTGATACTAATTTAGAAGCTATAAATTAGGAGAATTGTGGTAAAAACTATAAATCTACCAGTAAGAAAATTGCTACTTGATGTATCCAAAAAAACCCAAATACTAAGGCTGGAAAATGTATTTTTGGATTTCTTCAGTAGCAAGACTTCTGGTAGTTATAGAGAAGTGTAACAATTTTCTGATTTATAAATGAATCTGATTAATGCACTAAAATTGAAAAAAAATGTGACCATTAAAAGAAGGCAGTTAGTGGACATTTCATAATGTACATTTCTAATGAAATAGTCAACATTGTTACAAATTATTAGGCAATGGCAAAAATAAAGACATATAAAAATTAGAAATAAGGGTGTTATCATTATTTATGAAGATACTTTTGAAAACCTAAAGAGACTAAAATATGATTAGAAACAATAAGCATTTCGTATACTAGCCATTTTAAAATAATCAATGGTATTTGTAATGGCCAATACATTTTTTGGAAATTAGTAAGAAAACATAATTATTACAAACTGCAGGCTCAATTATAGTGACACAGGCAGTAGGATGCCACTGCACAATATGGGAGACATATACAGGGCCCGAGTTCGGATCCCAGGTTGACCTGAACATTCCAAGTCAGGTGAAAAAAACTTTAATGCTGTAAAAACCAGTAATACTTCAGTGGAGAGCTATGTCTAAATTGGAGGGTGTTGATATAGATGCTTTCCCTTCCAAAAGCTTGGGTGGAATAAGGACTCTAGTGTTTACTGGGTGTTTGACCTTTGATAAGCTATCTAAATTTGCTGTGCCTCAGGTTCCCATGACAATAATTGAAATACCTCATCTACATTGTTTCTGTGTTAGATAAAAGATACAATGATTTTAAGTGCCTGGAAAAGTCATCTTACTCATACTAAATATTTAATTACCATTTATTATTGCTTCAACTTTTTCTAGTAGTACCACTATTGCTATGGTTAGGAAGTTTAAAACATTACATACATAAATTGTCTAAAGATTATGGGACAGCAGATGGCATAGTAGTTATGTTGCTGAATTCCCACATGGCCAACGGTGGTTCAAGTCCCAGACCTGATGAACTGAAAATCTAGCTGAGTGTGTGTGAGTGTATGCCCAAGAGCCCAAAAGAAGGGATTGTGATGTGACTATCCTTCCAGTGGGTGATTTCTCACTTTCCCTCTCACTCTCCCGGTTGTTCTCTGGCGAGTGCACACTCTAAAGCAAAAATGTCTAACAAATAATAAAAATAACTGGGCACAGCAGATGGTGTAATGATCACCTTGCTGGACTCCCACATAGTTGACCATGGTTTGAGTCCCAGTAGCTTAAAACTCATCCCAGGTGGATGCACGTAAATGCCCAAAATCTCAAGAGGAGAATGGAGGAAAAGGGATTGCAGCATGGCCATACCACACTCAGCGGGGGGTGATTTCTTGCTTTCTTTCTCTCTGTCTCTCCAGCTAGTGCATGCACTATATAGCAAAAAATCTCTAAAAATAAATTAATCTATGCATTTATATAAATTTAAGCAAAATGCTATCAGGTATTTTAATTTGTTCAGTGGTTTTTAAAGTACTACTCAAAAAATATGTAAAACAAGTCATGGGCAGGCAGTATTAAAGATGCACAGAAATAATAGATACATTATAAAGTTGTACTGTTTAAAATATTATAATAATGGGAAGAACAAAATATAAAAACGAATGTATCTGTGTATATGGAAGAGTAACACATAAAAGCAAAGTAACTTGACATCATTGATTAAAGCTAACCTCTTCTCAGCACTTGGGAGTCTGGAAGTCACTCCTGGAACCCTGGACAACCCTGAGCAGTCTGGGCCTCGTTGCAGCACTTTTAGTACTAGCTAATTGAGAGGCTTAGGCTAGAGGACCATGACAGCCAGACCCTTTTGGAATAGCTGTTTTTGTCTCTCTCTCCCTTTCCCTTTCTCTCTTCTTCTCTCTAAGAGAAAAGAGGAAAAGAAAACAAACAAAACAAAACAAAACAAAAAACTACCCCAACAACCAAAGGTAAATGAATGTCCTTATAGGCAAATCCATATTGGTTTTCAGAAAAAAAAAAAATTAAGGATCAATAAAAATACACACTTAACTTCACTAGTAACTGAAGGACAAATAAAATAAAATATAAATATTGTATTTCTATTTTGATAAGTGCATTAAAAAATAAACCACTACAATTTCTGCATTTTTGATTATAAGGGTTTTTCCAAAGTCTCCCTTACCTCAGTGTAAAGAACAAAAGTGGAGTTTGGATATGGAGAATAGTCATAGACAGAGGATCAAAGCTTCAGTGGAACCAGCAGTTAGCATAATGGCCATGTCGCTGAACTCTCATTTAGCCAACCATGGTTCGAGTCCCGGACCCAGTGGCTTAAACTCAGGCCCGGTGCACGTGCGAGCATGCCCAAGATCCCAAGAGGAGAATGGAGGAGAAGGGATTGCGGCGTGGCCATCCCCCCTAGGGGATGATTTCTCGCCTTCTGTCTCTCTGTCTGTCTCTGTCTTTCTGGTGAGTGCACGTACCCTATAGCAAAAAACCTCTCTTATTTAAAAAACAAAAACACCCTTTTTTAAAAAAAAAAAAAAAAAAAAAAAAAAAAAAAAAAAACTTCAGAAGTTGTTTCACAGTAATCACTTGTGATAAAGGATAATAAAACAATAGTTTCACTGTTTTGCACAGCAGTATCAAAAGGCCATGCTTTGCATTTTGCCTATTAAATATTGAAAATATTACAAAAAGGCAGTTGTGCTAGGTGGGTTGGGAAATAGACATACTACTGATCATAGTATAAATATAGTATTTCTGCAAGATAGTTTTACTATGAGTGGGTGATTGTGGGTGTGTATTTATCCCATGAGTAAAAGAAAGAGCCAGACAGCACAGAGCTGAACACTGTAACCAGCCCCAGCTTCAACCACCTGGGATCCTGGGTACATGTGTGCCTGGTATACTCAGGGAAGTCTCCAGATTTGAAGTTACAAACTTCCCATGTGACACTGTCTCGGAAAGCATCATGAAACATGACTGGCCCCTACAGTATTGATCAAGACATCAAAAATAGATGTACTTTGTAACAGAGATTTTTTTAATTAAAATAAAATAGTTTCTGTCATAGGGCCTGTGAAGAAAGAGAGAGAAAGAGAGAGAGAAGGAGAGAGAGAGAGAGAGAGAGAAGGAGAGAGAGAGAATGCACACGTGCCCAGTATATGTTTCAAGCTGCTAGATCTGGCACTTGGACTGCAAAGTTGATAATGTGGGATCCAGCTGCTTTAACCATCATGCCACTGGCTGGCCCCAGATATTTTCTTTATAAAAGTATATTTTAATGAGATAACCAACTAACTGCACAGTGATAAATATATATTTACATATTGTTTTTAGCACTATTGTAATATAAACAGAAAAGAAAAAAATCTGGATTTCTAGGTATAAAAGCTTGTTTAGATGAATCATGTAACATTCAGCAATGCAATGCTATGCAGTTGTGAATGCTGTAGATTTGTATTAATGGAAATGAAAAATCTGCAGTACATATTGCAGAGGGAAAAAGTGTACACAAATGCACACACACACACACGTGTGTGTATATGACTTCAGAGAAAGCCGGCCTTAAAGAATGTTCAGAAAAGCATTAATAGCAAAATTTCCACCTCTATGTAGTTTGGTTGATCTAATTATTTACTTTTTGCATGCTTTTTGTGGGAAGATTCTTCGAGTATGTACTATCATTACTTTTATAACATGACTGATACCTTGCTTAAGCTTTTAACCAGTTCTACCAGTTAATATGTTCATAATCACATCAGTGTGATATAAGTAACTTTCAGGCTATGGAAATGCTAAGACCAAAGGAAAGGACTATTACTTTTTCAAACTTCAGATACCTAAGGGGGGGGAGACTTTAGACAACCTATTGACACTAGAACCCAGACTCTTCAGCCAAGGGAGAGTACACAGAAGTTTTGAGAGATAAAGAACAACAACATCAAATGTTTTTTCCTGAGATCTAGTAATACTAGCTGTTATATGTAATAGAAACACTTATGGGCTCATATTGAAGACTATTAATGCCAAATTTCACAGGTTACTGTTATAATGAAGGCATTGAGTTCTGGCTTCATGGTTTGTCGGACTCCTTCCATTTTCTCTGAACTTAACTCTCCTCTCCCAATTTAGTTAAAGCACAGACTTTTCCATTTAAGTGGTGCCAAATCATCCATGTTCTATCCTTCCTTGCCTGTGAAAAGGAGCAAAGGGAGATTATTTATTAATGAATCCTGTATCTATTGATTATTTTTCATGTGCCAGGCTCCGTGCCAGAACCTGGAAACTAAGCTTCTAGCTAGAGTAGCTACCTTATATTTCCATAAGTCTAGTTAGGAGATAGATTTATAAGTAGGTAGTTATAGTATAGCCAAGTACTATGATGGAAGAATGCGCAGCTGGCATTTATATGAATTTTCCAGAATAGACACAAGATAAACTAGCCTTGGGCTGGGAGGGTGGGACGAAGTGGAATGTGGAGTGACACTAATGTTTTAAAGGTTTCTTTCTCGGGTTATGGAAATCTTTTAAACTTAGGTCATGAGTCACTTTAAATGAGTGAATTTTATCATATGTGAATTCTGTTTAAGTGAAAATATTAACAGGTCATGTGAACAAGCTCATTCCCTGACTGCAGGGTTGATGTGGGATCAAGGATTAGGTGTTATCAGGAAAGGAGGTGTTAGAGGGTATCTTCTGGTCTTCAACTTAATCAGAATTTCTAATGCTAAAGAATTAGACAAGTGTAGTCCAAGCACGTGGAGTTGAAAGTGGAGAGCATTCATGGTTTGGCATCATTAGTTTGTGTTGAGTTGAAGGCTGGGTAAGGCTGTAGAGGCAAGAAGATCCTTGGTTCTGTGGTGGGAAGTTTGAAACAAGCGTCACTACTTGGTGCTAATGAAGTTACTATCCAGTGCTGAATTAATTCTCTCTCTTTATTATTTTTTTTTCCTACAGTAAAGCATTTCATACTTTGTGTGTATGAGAGTTACTCAAGCAGCTTATTTAGAAGTAGACATCTACTTCTAAATAGATCCACACCGAGACTCTGATCCACATGGCTGTAAAGGGGAAAATAAATCGTTCTTTCAAATAAGCATCATCCTTGTTTTTGGTGAAGATGGGCTATGCGCCAGAATGAAAGGGACTAACTATTCAGAGAAATTTAAAAAATATATTTGTTCAAGTGCCTCTCATGATGTATAGTCACAGCCATAGACATTTGGATGCTAAAAACATTAAGCTATAACCCTGTCCTCTCCTCTGTCCTTTGCATTCAAATTCAATTGGAATTATACACTTGGCCAAAAAGAAAAAAACAAAACAAAACAAAAAACCAACTTATACTACATATATTTCTCATATATTTTATATTATTTATAGTGATGTATGGTATAAAAATAAAAGTGAACTGTCATTTGTAAATGCAGACTGGATAGATAAAAATATTGTATAAAAATGAAACTTACAGTCTGCGGTTTTTGTAAAATTACAGATTAAACTTTAGAGGACCATGCATGGCAAGATCTTTCAAGCTGGAGAGAATTTACTATAGGATTCACATTCCACCCTTTCATTTTTTTGGGGGGAGGACCTATGTAGTACAATTTTCAAAAGAAAAAGTGTATTAAGCATACTATAATGAACATACTTTGAGGCAACTTAGTGCATTTTATTTAAGCTACCGTAGTGCATTGCATTTTCTCTTAAGAGGAAGATAAATATCAAGACCATAATTGCAAAATGTTGTCTTCCCCTGAGAGTGTTTTCTATGAACTTCTATTGATTTCTGGAGTGATTCTGCAGGAAGATATACCCTTGCCCATATGGAATTAAGTCATGATGACTAGTTTTAGAAATACATATATTTTCTATGTAAGGCCTTTCCTCCTTTAATTATCCATTCATAGTTTTTCAAGACTCTTTAAAACTCTTTGGGAAAATAACCTCATTATGGCCTCCACCAATAAATATAACTCCTTTCATTTAATACTATTTTGCTGTTATGATAATACTTCTCAATTAATTTTAATTGTCCCTCCCACACACATCCTGCATTTCAAGAGCTATATCTGACCAAGAAGATGCCTAATTACTGATAGGATTTGTTAATGTGGAAACTTCAGATAAGACAGGACTTTAACAGTCCCAGAGACTGTGAGATAACTATGTGTAGCTTAAGTAGGTAAAGTTAGTGATGTGAAAGATTCAAAAAAATATTTGTGTGAAAGTGTCTTAAAATTTGACTGTTGGAAATTCATACTGTAAGACCAGATTAGAAAAACATACCCTTCAGTAAATCAGGGCTCATTCAGTTAAAATGGCTTTATTTTACATCATTACTATACATCATCCAGAAAGACTATGATATACATAATTTATTTTCTTTTAAGTAAATGTATGTTTCTTTTTGGTTTCTCTATTCTCGTCCATTGATCTATATGTCTGTGTTCTATATATATATATATATATATATATATATATATATTTATGCCAGTACCATGCTGTTTTATTTAATTTTGCTTTACAGTATATTTTGAAGTTCAATAGTATGATGCCTACAGATTTGTTCTTTTTGCTCAGGCTTGTTTTGGATATTTTGAGTCTTTTGTGATTTCAGACAAATGTATTATTTTTATTTCTGTGAAGAATGCCATTATGGGGATTATATCAAATCTATAGATTGCTTGAGATGATATGGACATTTTAATAATATAAATTACTCCAATCTTTTTAGCTAGCTGGTGGTGTGGTGGTTAAGTGGTAGAATCTCACATGAATGATTACGTGGTTTGAGTCCCAGACCTGGTGACTTCAGAAGCATGCCAGGAGGATATGCATCCATGCCCAGAATTCCAAAGAGGGGTACATGGGAGAGAAGGGATTGTGGCATGACCATTCTCCATTCTCCCTCTCTCCTTTTTTTTTTTTTCACTCTCTCTCTTTCTGTCTTTCTCTGGCAAGCACACACACCCTATGGAAAAAATGAAAAAACAAACAAACAAATGAAAACTTTAATCCATGAACGTGGGGTATCTTTCCACTTATTTGTGTGTTTTAAATATCTTTTATCAAGGTTTTACTGTTTTCATTGTAGAATACTTTAATCGCTTTAATTAGGTTTATTCCTAAGCATTTTATTTTTCATGTAGCTATCATGAATGGAATTTTCAGATAGTTCAGTTCTATGCGTATATTGCTGTAAAGAAATGTCACTGACTTTTTTTTTTAATATTGTGTTTGTATTCTGTAGCTTCATTGAGTTCATTAGATAACTTGTATTATTATCATTTTAAGTGGTAAATCTAAGGCACAGGGAGTGTAAATTTATGATCATTGGGCTATAATTAACAAGTATCAAAACATGCTTTAAATTAAAATCTCTCTAGTTTTTTGTTTAAAAAAGTATGTTTTAAGAGTGCATGTGTTTGCCAGAGAGACAGAGAGAAAGACAGAAAGTAAGAAAGCATCCCCTCCCCACCTCCTGGGGAATGGCCACGCTGCAATCCCTTCTCCTCCATTCTCCTCTCAGTGTTTTGGGCACACATGCACATGTGCCTGGTGTGAGTTTTAAGCCACTGGGTCCAGGACTTGAACCATGGTCAACTACATGGGAGTCCAGTGTGCCATCTGCTGATGCCAAAATCTCTTTAGGCTTTGAGGCTGAGCTGATTCTGTAGCATGCTATATGAATCTTAAAGAAAGGGTGTTAATTATTCAAAGAAACAAATAAGCTCTGAGTTTGGTTGAAAGTGTAAGGTAGAAGACTGAGAACATTGTTTTATATAATACCTACAGCTGATAATAGGTGAATCAAAAGACCCTAGTGCTTAATCAAACTCCTTTGACTCTCTTCGTAAAATTCAGACTTGTAAAGAATTTAGAGACTTTATGCCAGCCCTTCTCATTTTCTAAATGAGACCCTAGGTTCTCAGTCTCAGAAGGTTAGAGGTATCATTTATGCTTTCCATTTTCAGGGAGATGGAGGATACTCAGGATGGAGGAACTTTAAAAATCCAAAATCTTTGGTAAACAAGTAAGGCTGAAATGAGCATCAGGTCCTAAAACTGACAGAAAGAAAACACTGTTCAGAGTGATTTGAGTGTCATTTGAAAAGTAAATGTAACAGGGAAACTACCAATTTTGTTTACGCTTTATATAATAATTTTCATGAACTGGAGTTTCTTTGTGAGAAATACTGAAGACACTAATTTATTTTCTTTTAGAAATAAATGAGAAATATTTATTTTCTTTTAGAAATAAATGAGAAATATTGTACCCTGTATGATCTCTATGATACAGCTTTCAAGTGTTTACAACAACATTGTTTTTAGTTTATATTTATTCCATGAGTGAGAGAACCAGAGAGAGACAGGTGGAGAAACAACATCTCTGACGGGTCCTGACACCAACTCTCCACCTCCAGTTTTCAGCCAGTCTGGATTGTGGGCACCCACAAGTTAGTGTGCTCAGAGAGGTCTCTGGATGTGAACTGGTGACCTTCCCAGGTGGGTCTGCCTTATGGAGTTTTGCATTTTATCATTATGTCATCCCTCAGGTTCTAAAACCTTTAACATTATTATAGTATGAAAAAACAGATTGTTTTCATAGGTAATGGGTTTACTTCTGAATATATTTTGACATTTTACAATTAAACTGCCTACAATCTGAAATAGTTCCCAAATCTTTATAGTTCCAAAAAGTCTATGTAAGAAATTGTATTGTCTTCTCATAATTCTATTAACACAACTGTGTGTGAATATACGTTTATAATATGGTTTTTGCATTAACAGATTATTTTTTAAAGATAAGCACTTCAAATTTGTTTTGGGGAAATTGAGCAGTTTGTTGGATCACTTATATTTTGTGTACTACAGTATGCTACCAGTGTCCTTTTGTCTCATCATTATTTGAAGAATCAAAACATAACCTCTCTGCAACTCCGGAGGCTTCTCATCCAAAGTCATTTTCTACTGAATTGAAAGCTTCTCATAGTCAATAATCACTTCATCTATCTTTTCTAGTAGTTCAATTATCACATTAAAGTGCTTTATTGTGGGGCATTCTCTTTGATACTTTCCTCTGGTTGAAATCCAACAAGGCAGTAAATCACTTACTTACTCATTTTAAAACAGATAGATTGGAGGTGTATAAGGCAGGTGACCTTAAAGTCAGGCCGTTATATTGGTTCACTTACACAATAAGGATTGATGTAAACACTTATGTCTGTCATTTCATTTTTTTAAATAAAGTTATTATATTATATCTAATTTCACAATTCTCCTTTTAAAAATATGTAACTCAGAAAAGGTAAAGTATGCGATTGGTAGCTCAGTATTAATTCTGGCTCACCATTTAATTGCTTAAAGGGGAAGACTCTAGCTTTTGACATAACTGGAATATAGTTATTTAATTTTTAATTATCTATGGGGGTTGCTGGGAGTGAAAGATACAGTAAATGTCAATGTTTTTAGCACTAAGGTTTTCTAAGTTACTTCTTGAGATATTTAGATTCTTTTGGTCTTTTTAACTCTTTCTTTAATCAAATCCTTTCTTCTTTTTCATATGTGAGGACATTTCCAAGTTTCATAAAAGTGGAAATAAAGTACAGGATTATTTTGGTGCAAAACTTTTCTGAATTCCATGCATAGTTTGTTTTTGTTTGGTTTCCTTTCTTTTTTTCTTTTCTTTTCTTTTCTTTTTTTTTATATGGCATATGTGCTCACCAGAAAGACATACCAAGACAGAGAGACAGAAAGCAAGAAATCACCCTCCAGGGCAGATGGCCACACCACAATCCATTTTCCTCCATTCTCCTCTCTGGATCTTGAGCATGCACGCACATGCAGCCAGCATGAGTTTAAGCCACTGGGGCCGGACTCGAACTGTGATTGACTACATGGGAGTCCAGCGACATAGCCATTATGCTGACTGCTGGTCTCCATGCATAGTTTTTTTTTTTTTTTTTTTTTTCGGGGGGGGGGGGGTTTTTTTTTCGGGGGGTAGCGACTGTCCAC
>NW_006200449.1:438119-439293 GCF_000334495.1 Tupaia belangeri chinensis
GGGGGATGGTCACGCCGCAATCCCTTCTCCTCCATTCTCCTCTCGGGATCTTGGGCACGCATGCACACACACCCGGCGTGAGTTTTAAGCCACCGGGTCCGGGACGCGAACCGCGATCGACTACGTGGGAGTCCAGCGACATAGCCATTACGCTAACTGCTGGTTCCCTCCACGCATAGTTTTTTTTATAATATGTTTATTTTATGAACTTTTTGAATACCCCTTAGATAATCAGGCAAATCATATGTGGGAAACAATCTAACTATGATTTATTTCTAGTAAGGATTACTTATCAGCATTATTAAGTATTTTATGACTTTAAAATACTTTGTATTGGGGAAACGAAACAGCCTGATTGCATTAAGTGTGGTTGAAAGACCATGTAATAAAGATCTTGAGATATTATTTTTAGCACTGTGGCTCACACTAAAGAGTTAATAAAGGAATATAACATACAATTATAAGATTAAACTAAGAGTCCAATAAATTTAAAGCCTTCACCAATGTAAAAATATATGTTGAAGTTCATAGTGTAACTAAAGAGCCTTTAAACTGGCAGAATGTCTCTTGAAGACATTTTTAGATATATTACTTCATGGAAAACATAAAAATATACTTTTAAAATACATATGATCATATTTAATATGTTTTCCTTGCTACTCTATTTTTCTCATTAATGTCCTTCCTCAGACTGTACTCCTTCACCCAGCCTTGTCACACACTGTATCTGGTGTTCACAACCATTTACTAAGTTTCTCTAACCTTTAGTCATTCAGTTTAGGTCATAGAGTGTGGACACTCGGTATATATTAAGTGGAGACATACAGTGTCTCTCCTTCATAGTCTGACTTGCTTCACTCAGCAATAAATCTTCCATATTCATCCATTTTCTGTCAGAAACCAGGGTCGTCTTGTTCTTTATGACTGAGTAGTATTCCATAGAGTATATGAGTCATACTTTTTCAATCCATTTACCTGTTCGTGGGCATTTGGGTTGATTCAATGTCTTACCAATTGTGAATAATCCCACACTAAACATCGATGTGCAAGCACTTTTCCGATTAAGAATTCTTCTGTCCTCGGGAACCAGCAGTTAGCGTAATGGCTATGTCGTTGGACTCCCACATAGTCGACTGCGTTTTGCGTCCCGGACCCGGTGGCTTAAAACTCACAC
>NW_006200449.1:439434-443773 GCF_000334495.1 Tupaia belangeri chinensis
CATATAGCAAAATAAAAACCTCTCCCCCCCACCCCCCCAAAAAAAAAAGAATTCTTCTGTCTTTGAGTAGATATCCAGGAGTGGGATTGCTGGCTCATATGGTAGTTCTATTTGCAGATCTTGGAGGAATCTCCAAATTGATCTCCACAGTGGCTGGACCAATTTACATTCCAACCAGCAGTGTAGGAGAGTTCCCCTTTCACCACACATTATTATTATTATTTTTTAAATCTTAGTTATTCTGACAGGGGTTAGGTTGTATCTCACTGTGGTTTTGATCTGCATCTCTGTTACGATGAGGGATGCTGAGCATTTTTTATTTTTTTCCTTTTTTTTTTATTTTTTTTTGGAGAGGTTTTCGCTATAGGGCGCGTGCGCTCGTCAGACAGACAGAGAGAGATATAGAGACAGAAAGCGAGAAATCACCCCCCCAGGGGGGATGGTCACGCCACAATCCCTTCTCCTCCATCCTCCTCTCAGGATTTTGGGCACACATGTACATGTGCCCGGCATGAGTTAGTTTAAGCCACTGAGACCAAGACTCAAACTGCAGTCGACTACATGGGAGTCCAGTGACACAGCCATGACGCTAACTGCTGGTCCCGTGAGCATTTTTTCATATACCTTTAGGCTATTTATATGTCTTCCTTAGAGAGTGATTTTTTTCAACTCATTCTCCCATCTTTTAATAGGGTTAATCATCATTTTGGGGACAGCTCCTTGAGTTCCTTGTGTATTCTGGTTATCAGTCCCTTATATGATGCAGTTTACAAAAAATATTTTCCCATTCTGAGTGCTGTCAGTTCACACTAATTACTGTGTCTTTTGCCATGCAGAAATTTCTTAATCTTATGTAATCCTACTTGTCTATTTTTGGAATTATTGACTGTGCTTTGGGGGGGTCTCGCTTAGAAGTCTTTGCCCTCCCCAGTGTTTCCCAGAATTTCCCCAGTGTTTTCCAGCAGCAATTTTATAGTTTGCGATCTTAGGTTTAGTCTTTGATCCACTTTGATTTGATTTTTGTCAGTGGTGAGAGATAGGGATTCAGATTCATCTTTCTGCAGGTGGATATCCAGTTTTTCCAGCACCATTTGTTAAAGAGGTTTTCCTTTCCCCACTGGATTGAGTAGTACCCTTTGTCAAAAATCAGTTGGCTGTATGTCTGGGAGTTTATTTGTGGGGACTTTACTCTGTTCCATTGGTTCACCTGTCTATTTCTGTGCCAACACCATACTGTCTTAATTCCCACAGCTTTGTAGTATATTTTTGGGTTAGGGAGTGAGATGCCACCCACTCCACTCTTCTTGTGCAGAATTTCTTTGCCTATATGAGATCTTTTATGATTTGAAGCAAATTGTATCTTTGTCCTTCCTAGATCTGTGAAGAATATCTCTGGCACTTTGATTGGGATTGCATTAATTAGGTAGATTAATTTGGGTGGAATTGCCATTTTGATTATATTAATTCTTCCAATCCAGGGATCCTTTACCTTTTACTAGTGTCTTCCGATATTTACCTCATCCCTTTAAGATGCTGGAAATAGAGGAAAGTAAAATTGTAAAATATTTCATTACGGCTGTACTTTATTATCATGATGTAAGTGGTATACACATTTTTTTATGTATTTAGTCAAAATAGGTAATATTTTACAGATAACAACACTTTTGAGAATGGAGCATTTTAAATGTTTTTAAGTTTATTTATTCCATGAATGAGAGAGGTAGAAGGAGAGGGAGAGAGAGAGACAGAGAGGGGGTCACCCTGATGGGCCTTGAAACTGCTGTGCAACCCCACCTTTGGGTAGTTTGGATAATGGTCCTACCTGTACCCACTGTACTCAGGGAGACTCGAGATGTTATCTGGCAACCTTCCCATGCGGGTCTGCCTTGCAGGGTGCTGCATTTGTCTTACTGTGCCATCTTCTTGCCCCAGAAATGGATTATTTTAACTCAAAGTCATGGTATAAGTTTTTCTTGTTACTTACTCCAAGTTACATTTTATATGTGACTTACAGTTTCTCTTATATTCAAAAGACTTTCAGGATTAGGAAGAATTAGTAGAAGTTTAATAATTTGTAATTGAAATAACTACTGAACCATTATGGTAATGAAGATTAAGGTAATATGAAAATTTTTGATTTTATCCAGTCTCAGCATTATCTTTATTTGTTTTATTTGTATTTCTAAGAAGATGAGAAATGGCAAATTTGGATTTAACATTTTACAGTCTTATCCCACTCTCTTTAAAACAAAATATTTAATCCTAAATGAAGTAGCTCAAAGTCAAGCGTTTAGGAAGAAATATTAGAAGGTCTATGATCCAGAATTAAGAATCAGCACCTGAAATAATTACAGCTTGCCTGTACATAGACTTACGTAAGATCGCAATACATTAAAGGTTGACATAAAAAAATCTTGTAAAGATCTTCCTTTTTCAGGAAATACAGTTCATCTTAGGTCAATTGAAATCACAAATTATATTATTTAAGAGAATATCATTTAAGAGAGATTTACCTTATCTCATTGACTTTACTTTTGATTGTGGAGGCCCTCTATATAAATAAGTAAGTAAAGGAGGAAAATATCTCTAGTAACAAGCATGGTAAGGTCTTGAATTAGGATAAAATAATCAAGTGACCAGACTTTTATAAAGTTACATGGGTTGATCAGAAAAGCAGGTTCTAAGGATATGATATTAAGCTGCAGCTAGTGTGAAGAAAAGTGTCACTAGGGAGGAAAGGAATTCAGCAAGAGCCCTGGAGTGGTATCATGGGTGTAAATTATAAATTACTTTCAGTTTAGACCTGAAATTTATGAGGATAAAAATAGTCAGAAATCAGATAATCAAATCCATAAAACAGGATGATAAATTGTTGAAAGAGTGAACACCATTTCCCACTCCACTTCTCTGTAGACGACATTGCTAATCAATCAGTTTTATATTCTTGCAAAATCTGATGCATCTTCTGAATCCTTCTTGACAACGGCATTCAAGACATCAGATCTGGCTTATGAGAGATCTCTATCTCTGTCTTGTTCTTATGCCTGGCTAATATGGTGTCTTATACCTCTTTTTTGTAAGCCTATCTTACATGCTGTGTTTGTGAATTTCTTGGATATAAGTTTATTGGAGGTTTAAGTCCTCTTCCAGCCTTTTGGTTCATGATCCTTTTATTGTAGAATCACCCAGGGCAGTATTTTAAAAAGCCTCAGTACCTTCAGCCCAGACATTTAAATCAGAATCTGTACATGGGAGGCTCAGGAAATATTTCAGAAGTTTCTCTGATGAAACTTAGCATGCAGGCAGGGTAAGAACTAGTGCCCTGGTCCTTTGTTCTTCAAACAACCAAAACATAAAGCAAAACCATTCAGATGGCTACAGAAGGACCATTTGCCAATACCTACCAACTCTAAAGTGTTGCCTTCTGTTTCTTGTCAGTTTATTATTACTTTCGTAGCATTCTTTTTCTTTTTCTTTTCTTTTATTAGCTTGTTATAGAACATGTGTGCTTATTCGCTAGAGAGAGGGAAAGTGAGAAATCACTCCTTTGGGGGGGAGAGGGGCAGAATGACCATGCCACAATCCCTTCTCCTCCATTTTTCCTCTCGGGATTTTGGATATGCATGAACTTGAGTCTGATCTGGGACTGGAACTGCACAGTCAACCATGTGGGATTTAGCTGCCTTGATCACCACTCCACCTGGCTGGCCTGCTTTGATCATATTCTTTTTTTATTTAGTTAGTTATTTTTAGAGAGATTTTTGCTATAAGGTGCCTACACTCACCAGAGAGACAGAGACAAAAAGCAAGAAATCACCACCCAGGGGGAATGGCCACACTGCAATCCCTTCCCCTCAATTATCCTCTCAGGATCTTGGGCACATACACAGTGGTGCCCGGTGTTGAGTCCAGGACGCAAATCCAGGTTGACTATATAGGAGTCCAGCGACATAAACATTACACCATCTGCTGGTCTCTTTACGCTTTGATCATATTCTTGAGTGCCCATCCTGGCTTGATGTCCTTTTCTCTCTAAGCTTTATCAATTTTTAATATTTACATAGCAGTGTTTCCAATAGAAATACAATGTGAGTCACATAAATCATTTTAGTTTTCTCATAACCACATAAAGAAAGTATTAAGAAAATGTCTGAATCCAATAATTTATTAAATCAACACATCCAAATATTATAACATTAAATATGTTAATAAATGAGGCATTTTAAAGACTTTTCTCCCAGTTCTTTGAAATCTGGTGTATACTTTATATTTCTTATATTGGCTACATTTCAAATTCTCAGTAGCTACATGTAGCTAGTGGCCATCAGATTGTGTGTCG
>NW_006200449.1:443789-449338 GCF_000334495.1 Tupaia belangeri chinensis
TAGTTTGATGTTCATTTCTGCTGATGTATACTACTGGAATACATTAAAGCATGTGTGATTTAAAGTTACTCTAGAACTGATTTACTCTGAAATAACATCTCTGTAACAGTGGGAATTTTATAGTTGGGCAAAAATCATCTAACACAAAGCTTATTTTATAATAAATGCTGGATAGTTTTTATAATTTATTATATATTGTGCTGCAGGTGAAACACTGAACATTTGTATAAGTACTTGAGGTATGGTATCTAATGAATGTGTCTTCACATTCTGAAATAGAAAATTTGTAAATCCACCCACCATAAATCAGGGACTGTCTATATATAAAATGTGTAATTTCAGATAAAAATGAGCTGTCAAACTGTCATAAATTAGGGGAAAATAGTATGTGTATATAAACTTAAGTATAAACTTAATTGTTTCCATTATGAAATATTTATTTCTTTCTAAGTGATGGTAATTTTAAATACTTTTTAAAAAACATCTTGGGTTGTTTTTGAGTTTTAATATTAGAAGAAAGGCATCAAGAGTGATTTCAGTCCATAAAAACAAAATAATTTTGTACCGATTGACTTATTTCTTATAATTCTATTTTCTTTAACTTACCTAATAATATATACTGATTAATGATAAAATCCTGCTTAGAAGGTCTCAAGTCAATATGGTAGACTGTTTTCTCTCGGAAATAATTCTAGGTGAAATATAAAAGAAAAGAAAAAATAACTGATTACTCCATCAGGATTAAAGATATGCAATATCTAACCATATCCAGAAGAGAAACAAATACTGTTATGATGTATGTAAAAGGTATTTGTTTCCTAGAAAGGGTTTAATGCATATATAACACTTACTGTTTTGAAAATAAAAGTATAGTACTCTCACTCAAGTAACTCTATTTCTAAACAAATATTTTCATTATCTTTATAACTGTTGAAGTAAACTAATAGGAAAAAATGCATTTTAAACAATTTGATTTATATTGACTTTTTCCCCCAATATTTTGAAATATCACACTTAGTCTTAAAAGTTGCTTTATGGAAGGATGCTTTTAAGACTAGAAAGGAGAAAAGGTTTATTCCTTTTGCCTGCATTTTTATAGAGGCAATTGTTGCACTGATAATTGCTCAAGAAGTCAAAATGAAGTACATTAAAAATGAATAGGTACTTTTGAAAATTCTAAAACAATGTAATTTGGACAGCTAATAATAATTATTGTCCAGATAAATTCGTTTAATATTCAATTTAACCTATAATACACTGAAAATATTGCAAATAGATTCTATCTTGTCTCTTTTGAATTTCAGAAGAAGAATGTGTCCTGTCTGCTTTTCAAAGCTTTGTTCTTCTGCCTTTGGGACTAAATCATAAAGTTCAACCAGCAAAGCTTTGTTTCCCAAAGGACACAGCAGGCATTGATAGTGTACTGTAGCTGTAATTCTATAGTGACACCAGATTGGCGACTGACAGAAATCTCTTGGGTGAAAGTGACAAAGCTGTAATATTTTCACAATGGACTGACTGATGCCTTTGGAAGGTCTGTTTGATTTGAAAGGACATTTATATTTTTGTGTGAAGAGGAAAGCATATTAGACTTTTGCAATGAAAACCATCTGACTACATAATAAGCATTGCAATAAATAAAATTATAGTGTTTCTTCCTGAGCTATTTATTGCTTGAAGCTGATTAAGAATATTTCAAAGTGTAGATCAAATACTATTTATTTTTAGTACAAAGTGGTTTGAGGTTATCTTTATTTCTATCTGATTAATAGAGAATAAATTATTTAGAAAATAGAACATGTTGCCTATTTCTGTGTGGAGTGAAGAGCATATGTATTTTTATGAGATGATATATTTATTATTTATAGTTAAAATAATAAATACTTAAGTAGAATATCACATAAAGTATTTTTGTTTATATCAAGGTTTGAAACAATGTAACATCAATTTAATTTTTTTCTGCTTAGCCCAGTTAGTTTTACTTTTCAATGGAGGATATCCTGAGTGCTTTCTTGAAACTTTAGTAAACTAGGCAGTTGTAATATGAACTATATTAATGTAATTGAAATTTTATTTTAAAAATTTTAAATTTGAAACTCTAAATATACATGTTAATGCTGTCATATTTAATATTAGTTAAAAATATTGAGTAATTTTAAAATATCACACTTACAGCTGTTTTTAAGAATACATATTGAGAAGAAAACAAGAAATAATTGTTTTCACTGAGTATTCTTTGTTCATATTTTTTAACTGAGCAGTTAACACTCACTATGTTATTTTGAAATTGAGAGTTGTTTACCAGAGCTTACCTAAAGTCTTGGTACTTGAAAGAACTACTTATAATATAAATAATTTTGAAATTTAGGTAGTGAATAGGTTATGTCTTTAACACAATAGTTATGAAATTTCAAAAGAGTACGTATTATTGCTTACTTAACTACTTAGGATAAAATAAATTTTTATTTAATATATAAAATAGAAATCAATATAATTTAAAAATCATCTAGGTTTTTAGTGGTCAAGTTAATTTTACTATACTTATTTTTATGTAGTTTTAAAAATAGTTTTCATATTTCCTTATAATTAAAAAAAAATCTCTCCTTCTATTGGGCTTCCACTGGATTCCTCCTAGAAATGGCTTAACAGCTACCCTGATAAAAAAAAGTTGGTATTGTCCAGAAACATAGAAATAAACAAAGATTTAGGACCAGCGGTTGGTGTAATGGCTATGTCGCTGGACTTCCTTGTAGTCGACTGCGGTTCACGTCCCGGACCCAGTGGCTTAAACTCACGCTGGGCGTGCATGTGCGTGCATGCCCAAGATCCCAAGAGGAGAATGGAGGAGAAGGGATTGCGGCATAGCCATCCCCCCTAGGGGGGGGGATGATTTCTTGCTTTTTCTCTCTCTGTCTCTCTCTGTCTGGCGAGCGCGTGCGCCCTATAGCAAAAATGCCTCTTAAAAAAAAAAGATAAATAAACAAAGATTTCATAAGAAGTATTAGATACCTAGGAATAAAACTAACCAAGGAAGTCAAAGACCTCTATAAAGAAAACTATGAAAACTTTAAAACTTTAAAAAGGAAATAAAAAATGATGCAAAAAGTGGAAGGACATCCCATGTTCCTGGATTGACAGAATTAATATAATCAAAATGGCAATCCTACCCAAGTTAATCTGCAATATTTAATGCAATTTCTATAAAATTACAGGAGACATTCTTCACAGATCTAGAAAAGACAATCATAGAATTTGTCTGGAAATGTAAAAGACCCCATATTGCCAAAGTCATCCTGTGCAAGAAGAGTGGGATCACTTCTTGATCCCAAAATATATTACAAAGCTTTGATAATACAAACAGCATGGTATTGGCACAAAAACAGACATGAGGACCAATGTAGAGACATGGGGAACAGAGTAGAGACCCCAGAAATGAACCTCAAACACACAGCCAGCTGATCTTTGGAAAAGGGTACCAATCATCCAGTGGGAAAAGGAAAACCTATATAGCAAATGGTGCTGGAAAACCTGGGTATCCACCTGCACAAAGAGGAATCCGAACTGCTTTCATTATTAACAAAAATCAACTCAAAGTGGATCAAAGATCTAAACCTAAGACCACAAACTATAAAACTACTGGTGGGAAATACTGGGGAAACTCTAGGAGACATTGGGGTAGGCAGACACTTCATAAGCAATACCCCCAAAGCAGAGGCAATAATTCTAAAAATAGACAGGTGTGATTACATCCGACTAAGAAGTTTCTGCACAGCAAAGTGCACCATAATAGTGTGATTCGACACAGGGAACTCAAGCGGCTTACCCGGAAGAAAAAGATTAACCCAATTAAAAGATAGGAAAATGAACTGAATAAACAGCTCTCAAAGGAAGACCTACGAACAGCCAAAAAGCACATGAAAAAAAATGTTCTACATCCGTCATGATAAGGGAGATGCAGATCAAAACCTCAATTAGACACCACCTAACCCTAGTCAGAATGGCTGATTTTGACTCAGCAATTTTATTTATGATAGAAAATATGGTCTACAAGTGAGTAGGTGGTTTACCAAAAGATTTACATTTCTCTTTCTGTTTTACAGGTAAGGAATCTAATTATATTATTATCAGTTTTTGTTATAAGTCACAATTCATTAATGTGGTAGTTCTCAGCTCAGGTAGTACTGTATTATCTCAGAGCGATTTGGAGGCACTCTTCAGTTTAGAAATAAAGAGGGCACATTCCTGGCATTTGATGTAAAGGGGCAAATATGCTAATTATCTGATAGTGCTCTGAAGAGTACTGCACAGTATTAGCAGCCAGTAGATACTGTAACATATTATGACACACTAAGGAACTTGAAACAATTTAGTTTGTTATTACCTTCCAGTTCCATAGAAGCCCAGCAGAGTTCTCATTGGTTTAAAATTAAGTTGTGAGCAGTGCTACATTTTTTTTTCTAGATCTAGAGAATGAACAAGTTTTCTTTTTCCAGCTTTTAGAAGACACTGCCACTCCTTGGATAGAGACCTTTTAACTTCATTTTCAAAGCAAAAAATGTATCTCTTTGTTCTTTTGTTTGTTTGTTTAAGAGGCTTTTTTTTCCCATAAGGTACATGCTTTTTCTGGAGAGCTCTCTAGAGAGAGGGAAACAATGAGAGGGAAAGCGAGAAATCATCTGTTAGGGGGAATGGCCACGCCACAATCCCTTCTCCTTTTTTCTCATGGCATCTTGGGCACATGCACACATGTGCCCAGTGGTGACTATTCATTTGTAGTGTTGTTCACAGGGATTAGGACATGTTTGTGATGTGTAGGGCTGCTTGGAACATGCACCACCAAAGAATTTCTTCTTTTTCTATAACTTGTCCACTGAGGAATATCGTATTGGAGCACATGTACTCCCCCCCCCACCTTCTGCTCCACCAGTAAATTGCAGCTTTAGGGTTTTTGTTTGCTTTTGTATTTGATGCCCCTTAAATAATGCCCAGGATTGTCCTACTACTTCATCTACTTACTTTATAATTACTGCCGATAAAAAGCTACCATGATAATATTGAATGATGAATCAAGATGACATCAGAGCTGGATCTAAAAGACAGTGCTGGGACCAGCACTTAGTGTAATGGCTATGTCACTGAACTCCTATGTAGTCGACCGCAGTTTGAGTACCGGACTCGGTGGCTTAAATTCATGCCAGGTGCGTGTACATGCGTGCCCAAGATCCCGAGAGGAGAATGGAGGAGTAGGGATTGTGTCGTGGCCAACCCCCTTGGGGGGTGGTCATCTCCCCGGGGGGGTGATTTCTCGCTTTCTGTCTGTCTCTCTGGCAAGCTCAAGCACCCTATAGTAAAACCCTCTAAAAAAAAAAAGAGGATAAAAAAAAAAGACAGTGCTAAGATTAGATATCACTCTCTAAACACAGATATATATGAATTTCTTCAATTTTAAATCTCTGAAGAGCCCTGCTGCTACCACAGCCTTTCTTCCAATATGATACAGCTATCCTCATGAAAAATTTGAATTCAATTTATGATTGGTATTTTTAAAA
>NW_006200449.1:449358-524068 GCF_000334495.1 Tupaia belangeri chinensis
GGGCCTTGGTGGTTAAGATGCTGAATCCCATATGATCAACTTTGTGGTTTGATTCCTGGAACCAGACAAAATCCCAAAAGGAGAATGGAGGAGAAGGAATTATGACATGGCCACCTCTCCCCCTCCCCACAGGGGTGATTTATCACTTTTCCCCCCTCTTTCTCTTCTCTCTGGAGAGCACAAACACCCCATGGCAAAACTGAAAAACAACAAAAGAAAATTATATAAATTTCAAGGGCAACACTGCATTTTTATCTTATGATTTTGAGCATTTCTTTTTAAAATAAAAACATTTATATACTATGAAGTAAATTAATCTTTTCAATTTGTTGGGAATTTTTAAGTTCTTCAGCTTCCAAATAATATACCCTAAAGGTTTTCATTTTTAATTATCAAAGGATACAAAAAATATTATTAAAGCAGTCATCGATTTTTTTTAGTATATCTCAACTATTTATTTTAGAATAATTATAGAGTTGTATTATTTATTTAATCTCTATATATTAATAATACAATTTGATGACTCAGTGATAATTCATTATTTTCAAAGATATTTTAGGTGAATTGTCTCCTGCAACCTGCTAAAACACCTTAATATAGCTAATAGTATTCTTGTTTTATGGATAAAGGAAGTGAAGTTTACAGTAACCTTGTCCATTATCAACACAAGCCTAGATTGGGATTCTGATTTTGGGGCCTATTCTTTGATAGCTGTGCTAGAGTAGAATCATTATGGAAATTTATTTACACTGGTGATTACTATTTAGATGATATTGAAGTTCCTTGTTTAGACATGATCTGAAAACAATTTAAGTTACTAGTTTATTATACTTTATGATTATATTTATAGATTATGGTTGGATATTGGCTTCTTAAATAGGTCCTAAGATTACCTGAGATTTTATTTAATGCTGTGTAATTCAGTGGGCCAAAACTGTAGATTTAAAATTTTTTACATGTAGAAGTACAATTAGTTATGTAAAGCTGGTTTCAGGGTTAGATTACTGAGCAAAGTTAGAACTACGCAAATTAATCCTGTGGGAGTTACAGTGCCTCAATCAGATTTTAGCTGATGACCCTATGGAGGGAGAAAAGGAAATTCTCCTTGGAGATTTTTTTTCATCTCTAATATTCTTCAAATATTTTTCATACTTGGAATTTTAAATTAAAATATATTTTCAATATACCATGTACTTTATAAATTATTTTCATAGAAATTTTAATATTAGGAACCAACAGTTAGCGTAATGGCTATGTCGCTGGACTCCCACGTAGTCCACCGCGGTTCGCGTCCTGGACCTGGTGGCTTAAAACTCACGCCGGACGCGTGTGTGTCCGTGCCCAAGATCCCGAGAGGAGAATGGAGGAGAGGGGATTGTGGTGTGACCATCCCCCCTGAGGGGTGATTTCTCACTTTCTGTCTCTGTGTCTCTCTCTGTCTGTCTGGCGAGCGCCCTATAGCAAAAACCTCCCCCCCCCAAAAAAAAGAAATTTTAATATTGACTTCATATTAGCAAATTGGGATTAAAAACTTTAAGTTTTGCTATTCAATGAGTTATGATTTCATATAACTTTAATAATTGGAGCTTTGAAATAATCAAGAGTTAAAAAATACAAATATTAAATAGTCTCTACTTTCTGCCTACTTAGAAACCATTAACCCTTTTGTTCACATTTTTTTATAATTCTTTTTTTTTTTTTTGGAGAAGTTTGTGCTATAGGTCGCATGCACTTGCTAGACAGACAGACAGAAAGGGAGAAGTCACCCCCCAGGGGGAATGACCATGCCGCAATCCCTTCTCCTCCATTCTCTTCTCAGGATCTTGGGCACACACGCAGATATGCCCAGCATTTGTTTTAAATCACTGGGTCTGGGACTCAAACCATAGGCGACTACATGGGAGTCTAGAGACATAGCCATTACGCTAACTGCTGGTCCCCCCTCTTTTATTTTTAGAGAGAGATTTTTGCTATAGGGCATGCATGCTGGTGAGATAGAAAGACAGAAAGTACGAAAGCACCCCCTGTGAGGATGGCCACACTGCAATCCCTTCTCCTCCATTCTCCTCTCTGGATCTTGGGCACACACGCAGATATGCCCAGCATTTGTTTTAAATCACTGGGTCTGGGACTCAAACCATAGGCGACTACATGGGAGTCCAGTGACGTAACCATTACACTATCTGCTGGTTCCTACAATTATTGTTTTTAAGTCTATCTATTTCTTTCCTGAGAAAAAGAGAGAGAGAAAATGGTACTTTTGACAGTGTCAAAACATAGCTTTCTTCGCCACAGCTTCTCAGTCAGCCAGAATCACAAGTGTATGTGAGTGTGCCCAGAATGTTCAGGTTAAACCAGTATCAGAACCCATGCTTCCCAGATAGCTCCAGCTTTGTGCAGCAGGGGGCCTCTCCACCTACACTACCATGGCTGAACTTACGATTATTTTTATCTTGTAATTGGTTAAAAGAAGAATGTTAAGTGTGAAAAAAATGTCAAATTAAATTTAATTAATTGAGTTAAAATTTCTTGCTTTTGTGTAACATTTTTATTTTCTGCTTCTCACTTTAATGTTCTTTTGTCCCGTTAACTTTTTCTTGTACCCTCTTTTAGCATAAGACCACTAGAAAAAGTATAAAAACAAATATAGTTCTTGGTATTCTCTAAAGTATGACTAAAATACATATTTTCATATGTACATCTTATAGGAGTATGTATTATTTAACTATATCCCGATGGTTTATTTATTATGCTTTTTGATGTGGTATGTGTATTTTTGCTTGCTTTTGTTTAGGATATGTGATAGTATGTCTCTCTGTACTTCTCTGCTTATTTAAGGAAAATAATATCACATACTATGTTAAGGGAATTAATCAAAACATATTCTTTATTTTATTTGACTTTTTGTTTTTTCTTTCAAAAAACTGTTTTTCTTAATTATGTTCATACACAAGAATGCCACTGAAAATATTTCAATTTATTTAATATAGTCCATTAAATTTCTAGACATAATAGTATCGATAGACATGAACTCATAATTTAAAAGAGTAATTGATCAAGTTTCATGAAAGACTTCAATATACACAATGTCTCTTTTTAAGCAATCTGCAGTTTGCATTCCAAAACATGGTTCTTTCATATACTTCTCCTTTTATTTCAAACAACAGGTTATTATTTCTCAGTCATAATTTGCCAAAGCGATGATAAGTAGGTCTTTGGTGTAACTTGTATCACCTATAATCTGTAACGGGAATCAAGAAAAGAAAGAACAATTCATTTTAGATTAGTATGATTATTTATCATTTCATCAAAGACTAGTCAATATCAAATCAAATACTTCTAATGTGTTTGGTTGTTCAGGGGAAAAAATAGAAAAATAAAGGTTGCCATTTCATTAAACATTTTTTTAAAAATATTTATTTAACTTTATTTATTCATTCATTTATTTTAATTAGACCAGACACACACACACACACACACACACAGAGAGAAAGAGAGAGAGAGAGAGAGAAGGAGAGAAAATGAGAAAGCAAGCCACCATGTCAGGGACTCAAACTGTGGTTGGCCACGTGGGAGTGAAGGGGCCAGTCCCTTAACCACCATGCTACCTGCTGGTCCCCACGATTTCATTGAACTTTGGTTAACAAAGACAATTACAATAGTTACAGCACTGTTTATACACATTTTTCTAAGTTTTAATAGTAGAACTCCAATAGACTTACTGTTCATATAACCAGTTTAGAATGTAAGTGGAAACTTGGAAGATGACATTTGGAAAAATAGACTGCTCTCCCAGCCCCATGAGGCTCACTGAGCATGAAACGACCACTGGCACCATGGTGGCCTTGTATTATCAAGTAACTGGAGTGAAGTTGATATACCAGCAGTGGCTGGAGTCGCGTTCTGGCTCATAAAACAGACCTTTTCATTCCTTGCTATGCTATGGTTCAGGAAAGCTACCATATGTAGAGAGAAGTGTACATAAATTTTGGAATATGATTTCTTGTAGCTTTTGAGTAACTCTGTTATGAAACTTGGAGGGCAATCTTCTTAATATTTGCTACAAAATTATATTCACTGTCCTTTGCAATAGGCTTTTTTTTTTTTTTTACAAATTTCAGGTGTTTATGAACACCATTTAAGTTAATCTTTTATATTAAATGCTGTGTAATTCAAACCAAGATTGATACTTAAATACAACACCTAAGAATACTTCAGAAATGCACATCAGATATTCATTTTTATGATGGTGATGATAGCTTAAGACAAATAGTATTTATATTATGTATTGATTATTTATTCAGTCATTCACCAACTATTTATTAAGAGCCAAATATGGTAAAGGACTCCACATTATTAATCATTTTTGAGTCCAACTTCCAATTGGATTGAGCAGATAAAAACAATTTGTGTTAATCAAATAAGTATTTACATGGAGCATTCTATCAGGTACAAGAGAAGAGGCAAAAAAGTGATTTATGAGAAGAATTGAAAAGGAAAACATACTTCTATTTTTATCCTAAATTTCAGCTGCTCAAGTCTAATCCCACTCTCATTACAGGATTCCACTTTGCTCTGATTTTTTTTTTTTTTTTTAATTCTTTACAAATCAAAAATCTTGCTTAGGAAATAAGACAAGTTATGGGACCAGCAGAAGGTGTAATGGTTACATCGCTCGACTCCCATGTATTTGACCACAGGTCCAGTCCTGGACCAGGCGGTTTACACTCATGCCAGGCATGTGTGCATGCGTGCCCAAATCCTGAGAGAATGGAGTAGAAGGGATTGTGGCATGGCCATCCTTCCTTCTCGCTTTCTCTCTCTCTCTCTGGCTTTCTAGCAAGCACACATGCCCCATAACAAAAACCTCTCTTGAAAAAAGAATAAGAGAAAGAAAAAAGATAAATCATCTTTGATGACAGCAATGATAATAACATTGCCCTTAAAGTCTTACTAAGCATATGGCCTTTATCTTAAGCATTCCTTGGATAAGAACACTGAATTAGAGAAGCATTGACTATCAGGGAGTCCCTGAGTAGCAGGGAAACTGTGTCATATAGCCATTTTGAGGAGCCTTATCATTTAAATACCAGTATGGACTATTGGTCTTGGAAAGTAAGATAGAAGGATGAATTTGTCTTCATGATATTTAATGATTCTTTGTGAGTTTCTCTAATCCTTTGAAACACCTTCCTTTCTATCATATTGACACTTATTTTGACAGTAATCTGATTGAGAAACTCAGTGTTAAACATGAAAATGAATTTTAGTTTCTTTCTAAAAAGGACTGAGAAAGTTATCGTGAAGTTCCTTGACCTGCGCAATATTATGTGCTTCCACTCAATGATATGATTTATTTTGCCCTTGGGCCTGACAACTTTAACATTATCCCACTGATTTCATTATCCATTATCTTTGGAACCACATGGATTGTGCATATTTGTAATAATTGTCTTTGGTTAATGGGGTTAATTAAGAAATCTTGAAAATGGTAGAAATATGTGGGTTGTCTTTTACAAGTTTGTGAAAATGTTGTAATTCTCTTCATTTACTAAAATATGTACTTTTATATGGTACCTTGTTGGTGTATTTTAACCTATTTTATTTTATTTTTAATACTATATTATTTTACCATTTACTTTTATATATTCACATACTATTGTGGAAGAAGTTTCCTGAAATAGAGTTAAAATGTTTGTATTAATTATACAAGCAATATATCGTAAATATATTGGAAAATTTAGAAAAATCATACAAAAATGAAGTAAATCTTGAGAATAATTTTTAAAAATTATATGACATTTAGGTTTTAATCAAGGTAAAAATTTTGTTCATTTAACTTTTTAGCATAGATGTAGAACCAAGAAGGATATTAATTTTGGTAATTATTAACATTCTGTGACCTTGTGTACAGTGTTATATATTGTAAAAATAACAGCATAGTGTCAGAAAGTCTCCTTTCTCACAGGTAATTTGGTTAAGAGAGATAAGAGAATAGAAAGAAAAAGATATATGACAATGTAATAATTAAACATCAATATAATTAGATCATATACATGAAGTAGAAATTTTATTATAATAACTTCAAATAAAATTTATGTAATTTAAGATTATTTTAATGAGCCTTACCAAAAACACTATTTAAGAAGAGCATTATATAGATAGTTTCTGTATGTCCAACTCTAATCTCTTGTCAACAAAAGCATAGCTATTGTCACTGAAATTTAAAGAGACATTTGCTAAATTACAGCTTGGGGGCTTATGAAAAGGAAAAGGAAGTGTCTCCTTCAACTTCTTCTAGTTCACATAATTATCATAGTTACAGTAGTTACAGTACCATGGAGTTAGAAGAAATGTTCATAATTATTCCAAACCTTTTATTTTAGAAATTTGCCAGTAGAGGGTCAGGATTGATACTTACTCACCTTATCCTTTCAGAAAGATGTCTTATAACTGTGACATTGAGGTTATAAACTCCATGAAGACAGGGATGCTTTTGGCTTATTCACCATGCACTATTAGCCAAAAATAGTACTTGGAAAGTTCTCAGTAGGTAAATGAATACAATTGCATCTTGGTGAGGCTACATTCATTATGCTTTATAATATTTAATCATGTATTTGTTGATGCATTAACTTACTGACATACCGGTTGTGAAAACTTACTGATTGCTAAGTACCCTCTTCCTGATTCAAGTGCAAGGATAAAATATATGTCCTTTCCCTTTGTATATCCTAGAGTTTAAGTTGCGTATTAATTTGCAAAAAGAGTTTTGGTAAAGGGTTTGTAAATTCTATGTCATCAACAAGGGTCTAATTATTGTCAATATCTCTCTTTGACGAACGTTAGTTCTGGGAATATCTGTTGCCACATCTTCATGTCATTCTTACTATATTAAAAATATATAGAAAAAATGATATCTAGTTAACACAGTATCTGTCACTGGTCATGCAAGTCATATATAAAAATAAAAAGCATCCCCTTCACCTTTTCCAAATATGTTTCTTAATATTTAGGTTTTGCTCCACCTTTCTTATGATAGTTGAAGATGTAGAACTCTTAATAAATGCTCAATGGTTTCTTTTTGTATTAAAAATGAGGAGCAAAGAAAGTGAGCTTTTGGCCCTTTTCATCCTTTCTGAGTTTTCCAGGATGTTTCAGCATTTATTGTTGAATTTCCATTGTGGATCCGACTCCCTCGATAACTTGGCAATCAGCACATCACCCTCAATCTACTTCGAGCAATCTCCATTCAAGAAAACAGAGCTTTTAGTTGTTCTTTGTCAAATCCCTCAGTGTTTCTTTTTTTTTTTTCCTTTGTGCACATATTCCCTTCTATGCTTTGTTTCCTGGTTTATTTTTCACTAGAAAAAATTACTCTTGAGCTTTCTGACAAACTGAAAATTACAGGTAACAGTTCCCCAGTTGCAATGATGATGTTTCTTTACTTTGTTGATGAGTGTGCAGTCAGGCACTGCTTAACAACAGGAATATGTTCTGAGAAATCAGCTGCTGGGCGATTTTGTTGTGACCTTAACAGAATACATTTACACAAACCTACCTGGTGTAGTCTACTGCAAGCCTAGGCTGTGTAGTGTAATCGTCAGGACCTCTGTTATATGTGAGCTGTATTCACCATAATGTCTTTATGCTGCACGTGACTCTACGCTCAAAGTCTTTCATTTTTATATGGTCATAATGCTATGTAATAACAGGAAACTAGCTCTCTATTTACGTTTCTATAGAGTTATGTTTATATATAATGGGAAAATTTTAATCCCACTATTAAGAAGTTAAAACAGCCACAAAGTGTCTATGATGAACTATTTAATTTGTGCATATATGTCCAAAATAATTCTGAAGTATTTATATTTAAGAACTTTAAAAGGAATATAAACTGGTACCTTATGGTTTGACTCTAGATGAACCATGGAGTGAAAAAAGTAATCTTGTACTGTAATACTGTATAGGAGAATGTCCTTACTTCATGGACAGCAGTCATGTATGTGGCTATATTGAGAAGAGGTTGCTAATCTATAAAAACTATGGTACCTGCTGACTCTCAAAGTTTTCCCCCTGAGTATAGAAAAATCGAGAGTGCCCAGATACTTTTAACAATCTAGCTTTTTTACCTCCATAATACTAAGCCCTCCAAGATATTGAAGAACCCTCAGATAACGGAATGTGAGACCCGAAGAAACAAGGTTATGAGGAAAACTAATATTGCCAGAACCCAACTTTGTGAAATATTTCTCAGAATCCATTAAGGCTATGCCTTGCCTAAGAGGAGAATTATGTCCTGCCTAATTACTTTCTGCTATCTTCCTCTTTTTCCTCAGACGAATATATGCAGATAACTGCTACACTGGGAAATATACTTGGGAAAAAAAAATCAAGATATGGATATTTGGTCCAGGATACTTATTAGTCTTTTCATTTAACTAAAGACTATGTATGAAAACAAAACAAAACAAAACAAAGCAAGTAAAGTAGTTTTAGACATCAAGAAATCAGTATGGTGTATTTTGGGATAAAACCACCTTGCTGACCATTGTGCAGCATATGGAATGCAAAGAGCCAATAGAATGCCTTACCTTATATGTACAGCTAACTTTTGTTTTCCATAAGGATTATGCCAGGTATTTTTATCCAAATGTTTTGCTATCCTTGATATTTCTCCTAACATTAGAAATAGGGTATCTACTCATTTTGTATGCTGTTTGGGTCAGCCTTACCAGAGTCAAGGAAATAGATGATTAGTTTTAAAGTTTGTACAAAATAATTTAACAACTGTTATTTTCTACAGGTCTAGATAGACTACAATAAAATAAATGTTTTCTCATTGTTGGTAGAATCACACCTTTAATGACATCGTATTTCTAAATTAGTTGATATTAATCAGTTATTCTAGAAAACAGTTTAAAGGTTATGTTAATTGCAGACTCCAGGTGTCCATGCAACTTTACATATATTTCATATGTGACTTAAAAACTGGTGTATTAACAAAGTATTGAATCTTAATCATATAAGTCATTTTTTATAACACTTTTAAATGTGCATAGCTGGTGTCAAGTCGTTAGGTTCTTTGTCTTCCCTCTCTCTTCCTCTTTATATATGTGGACTAAAAAGTGCAAAGGCTTGGTATCCTAGATCCTATTGATTATGCAGACTCTATCGATTAGTCTTTTAATCATTTATACTTTTTAACTGCTTCCATTTCCAGAAGAAAGCACCAGCTGCAGGCTTTAATATTTTGTTATACCAGTCACAGGAGAAATTTGAAGAAATATATTTTATTCTGCGTTTGTGACCAAAGTGAGTGAAGGTAATACTTTTTTTTTTTTTTCTTTTGGAGAGGTTTTTGCTATAGGGCGCGTGTGCTCGCCAGACAGAGAGAGACAGAGCGACAGAAAGCGAAAAATCACCCCCCAGGGGGATGGCCATGCCACAATCCCTTCTCCTCCATTCTCCTCTCGGGATTTTGGGCACACGCACATGCGCCTGGAGTGAGTTTTAAGCCACCGGGTCCAGGACGTGAACCGTGGTCAACTACATGGGAGTCCAGCGACATAGACATTACGCTAACTGTGATGATTTCTCGCTTTCTCTCTCCCTCTCTCTCTCTCTCTGTCTTTCTGGTGAGTGCACACACCCTATAGCAAAAACCTCTCCAAAACAAACAAACCAAAGAAAACAGAAAATATTAAACTTTCATGACTAATTACTGTGTGCCATACACTCCTCAACTATTTGTTGTGAATTTACGCATGTAATCCTCTCAGAAACTCTTTGAGACATGTGGGGTGATGAACTTCATTTTACAGATGAGAATATGCATCACAGGATGTTGTACACATGCTCATGACCTTAGAGCATGAGACTCTTGTCAGCCTGACCCCCAAGTCTGAGCAATGAACCATTACTGACTCTAAGGATGATAAAATTATATGTAGGATGTCTGTGTGAAGAAAATAGGACAGGAAACCAACAATTAAAAAACAATTAGTGTCCTAAGCAGGCTTCTGCCTTGGAAGAATAAAGGAACATCCCTAATGATGTAATCCTTAGGGGGATATTCTGAATCCCATGGAGAAAAAATGGTTAAAGAGAAAAATTGCTAGAATATTAAGAGCAGTTTGAAACCTGCTCATAAATTTTCTAAGGTAAGAAAGAATTTTTTATAGTGTATCATAACAATTCCCACTATTTTGATCCTGATACTTTGAGTGGGATAAATTAAGTGGCCATGCAGTTAAAAAATAGCTATTATAATAGTTTATAATTTTATATCAATAGTGGGTGGATATAGTTAAAGAAGTATTTTAAATACTAAACATAAATGACTTATCAGTCAATTGCGTATACTGTATTTTTCTAAACTATAACATACCTTAATACTAACAAACATGTCTTAGATTTTTCTTTAATTTTTATAATGTCAGCTATATTACTCATTCTATCGTAGATGCTCACCAAACACTTGAGTGACTGTTTGACAACATGTTCTTTTACTATTTTTGAAGATTCTTTCAATAGAGTATCATTTTATATTGCTTACTTGCAAATATATTACTCTAATCTGCTTTATAAAGGTAAGAAATCTTTACATTATTGATTGATTGGTTTATTTATTCTACCATTCATTCAATAATTACTATTTGAGTCAAATTCCATCTTTCGTCAACTCATCAAGGAGACCAGTGAGCAATTCTCTGCCTTATCTACCTTATTATTAAGTTTTCTTTTATACTCTGTTTTTCTCACAAGGTGTTATTTCTTCCATTTAAAACCATTATTTTCTTAGTTACACTTCCCCATCAGCTGCTGACCCACATTTTTGTTCCTCTTTGTAACAAAACTCTTTGCTGGAGTCCTCTTAGTCAGAACCATCATCTACCCTGCATTCAGTTTCTGTTTATATTTTGCTCACCCAAATCAGATTTTGCCATTCGTGTCTCTTCCAACTGCTCATGTTAGAATCACCAATGACTACCACATTTCCAACTCTAAAGATCACATTTTGGGGCTAGCAGTTAGCGTAATGGCTATGTCGCTGGACTCCCACATAGCTGACCGCGGTTCAAGTCTCAGACCCGGTGGCTTAAACTCATGCCAGGCGCGTTTGTGTGTGTGCCCAAGATCCCCAGAGGAGAATGGAGGAGAAGGGATTGCGGCATGGCCATCCCCACTGGGGGTTGATTTCTTGCTTTCGGTCGCTCTGTCTCTGTCTGTCTGGTGAGCGCACATGCCCTGTAGCAAAAATCGTTCAAAAAAAAAAAAAAAGATCACATTTTTGTCCTCATCTTAATTTTCTGTCTCTAGCGTTTGACCCAGGTCTTCCTATCTCACTGATTACTTCTCAAGTATCTTTTAATTGGTCTATCTCTTCCCCTGGCATCTGGATCTTGAAGTGCACCAGGGACCAGTCCGTGGTACTTTTCTGTGTCATCACTTATGATAATAATTTAACAAGTTTCATGAAAAAAAAGGGCCAAGTCAAGAGAAGTAATTGTTTTGGATCCATCTTTAGATCAGATTTAGAGTAGAAGCTCTCTTGTAGGAAAAATATCATTGTCTTGATCTCCAAAGGAAGTTTTTCTAAGAAGGAGTGTAAGTTGTATGGGAAATAAGAGATTTGGTAAATGATAAGGTGTCCACTTCAGCCTCAGTGAGTTTTGAGTTAGTAAAGGATCAGTGAAGGCAGAACATGATAAAATAACTGCTGCTTTCTTCAGATATAAATCTTTCAAATATATCTTAATATGGTTTTTAGACACCTAAATTTGGCAAAGTAAAATTTTATATATTTGTATTTGTGTGTATGTTTATGTGTGTAAGAGAGAAAAAGTGACAATGATATTTGATTGACTCAATTGACCTGTAAAATATAAGTTTTACTATTCTTTAAATTTCTGAATTGAACTTCTACAGAATCATATGGATCATTTGAAACTTCTACTAGAGCTAAATGCAACAGTTCTCTTATCCCTTTTAGTCTAAATTTGAAGCTCTACTAAACACTAATTCATAGTTCAATTAGACCACATAGACAATCTTTAAAACTTAACCAATTTGAACTTTGTTTAATATCACCATATACAAAATCAGATAATGTAGGAAGATGAAATAAAAAGAATAAATTAACTGGTAATTAAGTTATTTTTACTTGGGAGCTCGTAATGTTGTTCTCTGCATTTTCAGATATTTTACCAAAGTGTTTGAATAACTTGACTACCTTAAGTTTTATTTAGTTACACTTATTAAACAAAGATTTATTCCTTCCAAAAACTCATGCATATGAAAACCCACCTGCTCATAATAACAGTGGATGAAATTCATAAAACTCTCCTGCAGTCAGGTAGTTCCTGGTTTCATTATCTTTATTTCATTTCAAAGCTTATTCATGTTTTGAGAGGGAGAGACAGTCATCCTTGACCAGACCTCACCATACTGTGATCCAGTCCTACCAGCTTTTCTAGCCAGCCAGGCATGTTTAGGTAAACTCAGGACCGGAAGCCAGCACTTCTCACGTGGTTTCAGCATCACGCAGTGCATCACACGGTGATGCCCCACTGCCTGCACCACCATGTCTAGGTCATGTTTTATTTATTTAAAAGAAATAATCACAGTAACTGCCCTAAATAGCAATTATATCATCACCATTTTCTCTCTCATCTCTCCTGTCTTTTCGTCTTCCTCTTTCCTTTTTCCTTCTCTCTTTTCTGTCTCACATCTGCTTCTCTTATATGTTATATTGATTCCTTTATGAATCTAAACTTAGATATTCGGATCCTCACAAAAGAAAAATAAAAAGGAGACTTCCCTACAGATTCAGTTAGGAAAATCCCAGAAAGGACACTGCTATAGTTTAGCTGTCCCCTCCACTCCAAATTCATATGTTTACACTTGTTTGTTTTGTGAGTCTTAAGTAAAAACTTGATCCAGTTATGGTGCTGAGAGGTGGATTTTAGTGATTAGGTTAACCACCCTAACTGGTGGGACCCCCAAAATTGAGTCCTGGTGTGTTCATAAGAAAAATAAGAGACAGGTCGTAGCTACATGAATACAGACCCCTCTCTGCTCTGCTCAAAATTCTGCTTCTTGCCATTTTATCATGCCTTTGGACTTTCCAGCCACCAGAATGGTTAGTCAATATACCTCCATTTCTTTATAAGTCAACCATTCTCAGGTATTTCTGTTTTTGTAGTAATGTACAGACATTGTTCAACTGGCTTAGGGAATAGTTAATCCCTCGCCTGAATGCAGTAGCAAGATACAGATATTATGGTTGACACAGCCTAGATGTGATGCCACCCCAGTGGCCATGGTGGTGAAGTGCTTTGAATATCAGCTTTTACTGGACCCAGGGGGCTGTGAGTTTTAATGGAGAAGGAGTAATTCTATTAAACCTCATTGCTCTAGGTCTTTGCTTATTATTATTATTTTAAAAAATCTATCAGCCCCTCCAGAAAACTTCATTGCATACCCAGCTTGGACACCATATTTGAACTTATTATTATTATTATTATTATTATTTTCTCTTTTAGGTTTTCGCTTTAGGGTGTATGCACTTACTGGCAGAGAGAGACAGAGAGACAGAAAGAGGAAAAGTGAGAAGCCACCCATCATAAGGAATGGCCATGCTGCAATCCCTTCTCCATTCATCTCTTGGGATTTGGGGCATATGTGCACATGCACCTGGTGTGATTTTCAAGGCCAGGGGAGGGGGGGAGGGGAGAGAGAGAAAGAGAGAAACACAGTGAGGGGAAAGTGAGAAATCACCTCCCAGAGGGGATGGCCATGCCATAATCCCTTCTCCTCCCTTCTCCTCCTGGGATGTCCAGGAGTCATTTCATGCTCAGCCATGTTAGTCTAGCAACATAACCACTATGCCATGCCATCTGCTGGCCCCTCATTCACCCACTATTAATGTAAGCCTCTCTTGCTTCCTATAAGACGTTGCCCAAGTCATGCCCACTCTGTCTGGTATCCTGTATCATATCTTAGGAACATTTTCTCTTCTAAATAATCTCAACTCTGCAATATTTAAAATCAGACACAACCAAGCCTCCCAACTCTACACATAGCAAACTTTCCTTGAATCAGGCTTCTCACTTTCGCACCCTATCTTCATCACTTGTGTAGAAAAGGGAGGACTCCACCTCCATCAAATTAGGGTCCCAGAATTAAATTGAAATAAAGTAGACTAATAGGAGAAGAACATACAAAATTATTTAAAACAAGTTTTACCTGGGATGAGGGCCCTCATAAAAATGTGAAGACCTGAAGAAGCAGTTTAAATCAGTTATTTATGTACTGAATTGGATGAAGAATAGAAAGTTTTGAAGAAGCAATTGAAGTATGTAGGAAAGCTTAAAGATCAGTTATTTTTAACAAAGTCAGTACAAAATTCTCTTGGTCCTGACTTCTTGTCCTGGAGGATAAGGAAGTTATTCTTTTCATATGGAATTTTATCTTTGCTTTTAAGAGCAGGAAGTTCAGAGTGATCTTTTTGTACGTGCTGCTTTTGAAACACCTTTTCCTTAAGTAGTCAATATGCCAGAGTGGTGTTTTTTAAACTCTTCGCTTTCATGGAATTTCTTTGAAGAGCAATTTCCATTCATCATGACCTTTCAACTCTGATCCTTCTACCTGCTGCCTTCTGACATCACATCCTTAGGTGACAATTGTTTTAATAAGGTTCTAATAACCTCCTGTTTGCCAAATCCACTGTGATCTTACTTGATTATTTCAATTTTATCTCTGCTAGCCACTCTCTTACTCCCTCATCTGTTGGCTCCGTGACACCACATTCTTCAGGTTAGAATGGTACCTGTTCCATATCTGTTCTCTTTGGACGCATCATTGGTCATTGCTGTTAAGTTATTTTTGCTCCATATTTAGTGTTTCTATCATTGTTAGGTTGATTTTCCCAACTGTCATACTATCTCTGGGATAGGCTATGTACTGTAACATGTATTTCCACCTGGATGTCTTCCTCTATAGTCTCCCAGAATTAACAAAATCAAACCTTTTGCCTTCTTTCTAACATGATAATGCCTTCTGTTTCAGTGGGTGGTACTAATATGTACTGGCATTTTCTGAGAATATTAAGTATAGTACCTAGCCATCATTTTCTGAGTTCATAGTATGTGACAGATACCATGCTAGGTACTTTACTGGAATGATCTGAACAAACATTAACTACCCTATAAAGCAGATGGCACTTTATTTGCATCTTGTAATTTTGGAAACTAAGGTTTAAATGTGTTAAATAATTTGTCAGAAGTCACTTAGGAAGTGTGAAGTTGAGATGCTCATTTAGCGGAATGCTTCGCCATGATGGTATACTGCCTGCGAGTCGTCTTTGACTTCTCTTTACCCTTAGTTCCAGATAGAATCATACCCTGTCTCTTTACTTCCAAATATTTCTTGAACATGTTATCATGCTAAAAATATCTGTGCTTGATCAAAATACTATTGTTATATGCTCATTATCACCAAGCTGAAACAAGTGCGACAATATCCTTATTCTTCTTGGAATCATACTTCTTAATATATTTTCCAGCAGCCCTCAGTAATTAAAAATCACATTAAAGAACAAAACAGGCTCTATCATGGTGGAGTGCTGCACTGTGACCACGGGGAAGGTCTGAGTTTAATTCTGGTCCATTCTAAAGACTGAGCACAGTGGTGTCTACCTTCCTGCCATTCAGCAGCTTAGGGAGGCTGGACTGGATGAATTATGAGCTTGAGGCTAGCCTGGGCTATATAATGAGACCTTATCTGAAGACCAAACCAAACCAAAACAAAACAAAACAAAATGAATAAAGCTGAGGGTTTTTTTCCCCCTTGCTCAAGGGGCATTGATATTTTCACTGTTTGTGAGATAAATTCCACCTTCCTAAATGTAATTTTCAAGGTGATGTCAAGCAAACCTCTATGTATACACATTTTTAGCCTCATCTTCAATTGCTATTTTATTCCTGGTGACTTTCTTTTCCTTAGTAAATGCAGACCGCACAGGGTCTCCTGCAGGGCATGCTGTTACTCACCTCTATGTCTTTGCTCCTGTGCTCTTGGAAGAGTTTATACCAACTTCTCCTCAAACTCAAATAACTCCTATCTCTTGCCAGTCAATTACTTCTTGATTCTAACTGATTTTTTCAATAGATACTTCACTATCTCCAGATTCTCTTTGTATTCTTATTGTACAGTCCTAGAATACCATGTTTTTTAAGGGTATTATTAATTTCTGTTTAAGTAGTAATATTGCTTAATGGAGGAGATGATTTTTGAGTTGAATCTTGAATATTGGGTTTACAAATTGATAAAATAGGGGCCTGCAGGTGGTGTGGTGGTTGTGGGTGTTGAACTCCCATCTGGCTGACTGCAGTTAAAATCCTGGACCTGGGGACTTACTGTCACATTTTCTCTTCTCTCCTCTCCTCTCCTCTCCTCTCCTCTCCTCTCCTCTCCTCTCCTCTCTTCTCCTCTCCTCTCTCTCTTTCTCTCTCTCTCTGTCCCTCTCTGGTCAAATTAAAATAAATAAATAAATCGATAAATAAATAATGTTAAAATAATAAAAAATAGTTAATAGGATAGGTGGAAGCATATACCATCATGGAACGTTGAAATTAATGTGAATATTATATCGAGAACTTGCATTTATACAACTCCATGATTTTTATGTTCTGTATTCTGTATTATATTTTTCTTGAGCCATGCATCTATTTAGAAGATGAAATAATGGATTGGGTATGGAATCAAAATTCTGAAATCAGTTAATTTTTTGATTAATTATAAAGTGCTTTAAAAACAGCACCGTGCAAGACAGCATCTGTGGTTGGCAATAGACGTGCTGTGGATAATTCATTATTAAAGGGCTTTAAAATTTTAAAAACCCAATTAAAAAAAACTTATAATTGAAGGGTAGGAAAAAATGCTTCTTTAAAAGGCAGCAATAAGATTAAGCAACATCACACAACCTCTAGGCAAATGCTGATCTCAAATAATAATAAATTATCTGCCTATTTTTTGTGTGTGTGTGAGTTAAGTATCACTGAAACAACTGCACTGATAACACCTCAGGCTATCATCATGCTAGATTTTTACAGATAATAAAGAATGGGAGACTTATACAGGAAAAAAACTGCAGAAAGAAAAAAATACATCTTTGGAAGTGCTATTTTGTTTTTGTTTTATGCTGAGAGTTACTCTGTAAAGGGCACTGTCACATGAATTTAGTTTGTTTCTGACTAGCCTGGGTTCTTAATACCATCTTAAAACCAAGGATCACTATTTTCTAGGCTTGCCTCATTATATACCCACATTAGCTGATAAGCTTGAGGGAGCTTGTATCTTATGACATATATTTTACTAGGAGGTGGATTCTTTGGTTTTTACTCGTGAGTCCATTCTTGTGAATTCCTGAATCAAATGATGATAGACTCCAAATTTCATCTACTTCATATGTTCTTTAAAGGAACAGCTAAAGTTTGCTCTTTTACGTTAAACAAAAACAATGCGTAAGAATATTTTGAATATTCTGCAATTAGAGATTGGATAAAAAATTTAATATTAAGATAATGATGGGAAGCAGAAATATAGTGCAGTTCAGAGAAGTCATTACCTTTTAAGTACCATATATGTTCTTATTTGAAGATAAAATACATTTTTCATATAAAAGATTTATTAATAAATCAATTAAATCTATACATTACCATATAGTTTAGTTTGTTTGTTTGTTTTTGCCTATTGATGTTATTGATAGTATTTATTTAACTAAATGTCTTTTGTTTTTAGATTTTTGACATAGGGTGTGTGCACTTTCTGAATAGACAGAAAAGACAGAGAGAAAGTGAGAAACTAGTCCCTCACGGGGAATGGCCAGGCTGTGATCCCTTCTCCTCCATTTTCCTCTTGGGATTTTGGGAATGCATGCACATATGCCCGGCATGATTTTCAAGTCATGGGGTCCAGGGCTTGAACCACAGAGTCATTCATATGGGATCCTGACATTATAACCTCCATGACACCTGTCAGCCCTAATGAAATGTTTTTAAAATAACTTTGTTGGGGCTAGCAGGAGGAGTAGTGATCGAGTTGCTGGACTCCCCCATGGCCAACCACAGTTTGAATCCCAGACCTAGTGACTTACTTTCTCACTTTCTCTCTGTCTCTGTCTCTCTCAAATTAAAAATAATAATAATAATAATAATTAAAAATTAAGAAAAAAATTGGGACCAGCAGATGGCGCAATTGTTACATTGCTAAACTTCCATGTAGTGGACTGTCATTGAAGTCCTGGACCCAGTGGCTTAAAACTCATGCCAGGCATGTGTGCATGCATGCCCAAGATCCTGAGAGGAGAATGAAAGAGAAGGAATTGTGATGTGGCCATTATCAACACCCCCAGGGGTGATTTCTTACTTATTGTTTCTATGTCTCTGTCTCTCAGGTGAGCACATGTGCCCTATAACAAAAAATCTCTCTTATGGAGCCAGGAGTTGGCCTGGTGGTTAAAAGCACTGGATTCTCACATGGCCAACTTTGATACAAGCTCCCTGGGAGCTTGCTTTCTCACTTTCTATTTCTCTCTATTTAAAAAAATAAAATAGCTTTGTCTCTCAACTCTCTTAGTTTATTGACTTCCTGGAGAGATATTTTCATAATTTATACAATTTTTAAAAATTATAGAAACCTTGAGATGAATAAAGTTAAATTGATAGAATAATTTTATAATATGTATTTAGATGTCTTTTGATTTCTTTGGCACTGTTAGTAGTTTTATTTTGTCTAACAGCTTATAAGAAGAAGAAAATGTTGAGGAAAATACCTCAAATTGCTGTGACTGGTAGAATAAAATATCCTGATGTAATAGGAAGAATAGTTTCAAGGGACAAACAGATTAGAAGAGATTGTGCTGTTACTTCCAAAGAAATGTCATTTCCCTGGGAAAAAAAAATAATAAAATCAATAGAAAGTGCCCTTGGAGGCTAGGAAGTCATTGTGCAGATAAACTAAGATCTGGTTATGTTGGAGCAGGTTTATTCTTAGATGAAATAAGTGACTCCGTTAGTCTTAATTCTCTGGTTAAAGACTAATACAATTTTTTTCTCGTTACTATACTTATCCTGAAGACACTCAGAGTCTTTCAAAAGTAAATGAATTTAATTTAAATGATGCTTTTCCCATTTAATACCATAAATCTGTCTGATATTTAGGTGTTTTTTTTTTTTTTTTAACACCAAGAGGCCCATTTATTGTAGAAATTGTGCAATATTCATATGGAAAAAGTATTCTCCTTTTCACCAACTGTTTGCATTTTTATTTAAATACTTCTTGGGGAAGGTCAAATATTTTGCTAAACTCCCCATTGCTGAGAAGAGTTTAATAGAAAAAAAAAAAAAAGCTATTTTATCTTTATCTGTATCTATATATATTCCCAAATCTTTTGTGTGATTGGTGGTCTGTATCATTAAATAACAAGTTTCTGATTACAGGTACTTCTGAAGGTCATTGAAACTAATTTAATATGTGGCAGTAACATTTATTTAATAAAACTTTATTAATTTTTATTATTTTACTACTTACAGTAATTAGCATGAAACTGATATTTACTTTAATATTAATATTATAAAAGTAGTTTTGCTTATATCATGATGCAAGAGGAATTATGGAACACATACTCAAGGAAAAATGCTTTTAATCTAAGAGCAAAAATCACATTCAAGGAATTAAACAATAATTTATAAGCAAAAACATTAATTCAAATGTAATGTTAGAAAACCCATACCATTTACTAAGCAATACTCTATATTTAACATTATTTCATGTGTTTTTAATGTTCTAAAGTGTTTTCAATAAAATTTTTTATAATTCCAACTATTTGTAGTTCAAATTAATCTCCCCTCATTAGAAAATTAACTACTTTTTATCTTTAATTCTCATCAAAATTTTTATAAAGAAGTGATGCATTTATTTTTATGTTCACACATTTGCTATCCTCTTCAAATATAGAGATAATGGTAAGCAGAAAGAAATTCTCAAATACTCAACAAGATAAAGGGAAGCAATAATTTGAGGTATTACTGTAAAATCAATTTGAGGATAATTAAGTTCTATTACAACTGTGCAAAATTTTATTAAAGTTCTGCTCATATATGTCATCTAGGAAGTGCCAAATTTCTGTAACAACTTGATTACTTAGAGATAAATTTGCCATCACCATATCTCCTTATCTTACTTCTCATGTGCAGATTGTTACAGCATCTGCAGGAAGTCTCCACCTGCAGGTCTTCATATTCTCTTCTTTGGAGCTCCTGTGGTTTGAAAGATTTTCTAGATTCAAAGCTTGATCCCCTTTAGTTCATATTTCATGGTTTAAAGGCTTTCAACGCTTGAAAACAAAGATAAATTATACTTCTTTGTTTTTGCCTTCCACGGTTTCGCCTATTCTGTGTATCTTACTGTCTTCCTTTCCTTAAAAGTTTTCATCAAATCAACTGTATTACCATAGCATGGCTTTCAATGTTAACTTCTAAGATATTTTGAAAAAGAAATTGTCATCAAGAATATGTACATCTGTATGTCATTTTTCATACTAAACTTCCCATGAAATACTATTTCTATAAACTTTATTCTTGTGATATTTAGAAGCACTTCTCCATTCAGTTTATAATTCACATTTCAAATATCCAAGGACCTAAATAATGATTCATATTACAGTAATATCTAGCATGGTTTGAGAATCCAGCTTTTGCGACCCTAAATTTTAATCTAGGTTTTATTCTAAGCTAATTCCATGCTTTGGAAAAGTTTAAATAATTTTTCTAATTTTTATTTTTTTATTTGTAAAATATAGGTATTGGGATGAATGATTTTTAAATTTCTTTCAACTTCTAAAGTTCATCAGTATTTTATTTTAAAATCTATATATGAATTCAAACATCAGATATAAGTCTGCCTTTAAAATTGCCTCTCTTATAAATTAATGTAACATTAGAACAGTTATATAAAGGTCATCACTAAAATTAATAAATGTATTTCTTAGCACACTTTGAAATACATGGGGTCTTAAACTTTGATTTTTTATTATAATCTAAATTATTTAGGTATTATATCTCATGAAAAGGAAAATATAAACTAGACCTAAAAGAAGGCTAGAAATTATATATTTCATGACTATTATTTTAAGATATGGAAATTCTGAGATAAAAACAGAATAGGTGTATCCAATGCACACTTCATGTTAAAGGAGTTTATTATGGAATATATTTGCTTTTAACAGAGGTAGACTTTGTAGTAAACCAGTTTAGCAAATATGTGTGAACTTTAGAGGCCTAAGCTTCCATTTCTTTTTCTATTTTGAAAATGTTCTGTTGTTATTATTTAGATTTTTACTAGCACTTATTTATTGAGTGAATCTTATGTATTATAAAGTGTGCTGAGCACACATTGTTCGATGCTGAGTAAACAGACATGACTACTGACAATGGACTTGCAGGTCACAGGGCCACTGAAAAATTCTGAGTCTCTCCAGAGTGTGCTTCAGAATATAGTTTATCTTTGAAGTGGTTCTTGTACACTTGAGATGGTCCTTCAAGTGTAAGTAAGTATATTTTCCTTCTCCTCAGAATTGCTCTTAGCCCCAGATAATTTGTGGAAAAATGACATGGATTCCCAATATTTCAGATCTTTGAAAATAAACATAATGTTTAACCCATGCTGCCACTCTGCTTTAGGGAAGTTGGGTGAAACAATTTCATCTATATAGCTCATAGCTGCTCCCTATCCTCAGAGTCCAAGTTGTTATAGCAGCCAGTCATTAAAATTAATTATTACTTTTTCTGATCTACATGTAATAGTTGTACATGTTTATGGGTACGGTACAGTATTTAAAACATACATATATTGTATAATGATCAAATCAAGCAATAAACCTGCCATCCCAATCCTTTATCATTACTTTGAGTTTTGCACATTCAAAATACACTCTTTTATTTGGGTGGATAGATTGAATTGTTACCAACTATCATTACTCTAGTTTGTCATTGTACTCTATACTCATTCCACTACCTGAGCTCTTGTATTGGTTAAGCAAGTTGTCCCCATTGCCTCATTCCCCTTCCCTTTCTCACTACCTTTAAATTTTCAACTTCTGTGCAATGAAATATTTTACCTTCCACAAATGGGTTGAGTATACAGTGTTTGTCTTTCAGTGTTGGGCTTACTTTACCTACCATTGTTGCCTACATGTTGGTCCACTTTGCCGTGACTGGAATTCATCCATTTTTACTGTCGGATAATATTTTTTTGTGTATATATGCCACATTTTCTTTACTCATTCATCAAACGAGGGCCACATAGGTTGATTCCATATCTTAGCTATTCTGACTAGTACTGAATAAATGTGGGAGTGCATATCTGTCTTTGCCATACTAATTTCTTTTCCGTTGGATCCCTGGTGGTGAGATTATTGGATCATAAGGTGTTCTAGTTTTAGTTTTTGAGGAACCTCTATGTTTTCCTAATGGTTGTAGTAATTTACACCCTACCATCAGGCATGAGAATTTCCCTTTCTCCACAACCATGCCAGCAGCCATCGCTTTTTATGTTTGTGTCTTTTTCTTGATAATAACCATAACTGGGTTGACAATATACCTCATTGTGGTTTTAATTTGCACTTCTCTGATGGTTAATGATGTTGAACATTTTTTCAAGTGCTTGAGGATATTTTTTCCTGTCCTGTAAGTTTTTTTTCTTCCCTCTGTTGGTCGTTTCTTTTCCTATGCAGAACCTTTTTAGTTTGATATAATTCCCTTTACTTTTGATACTGTTGCCCATTCTTTTAAAACCAACTATTTGTTTTTTTTCAAAACTGTCTTTTCTCTCACTGAATGTTCTTGGAGACCTTTGTAAATAATCAATTGACTTACATTCTTGAATTGGTTTATGGGTCTCCTATCTTGTTCTAATGGTCTCAGTGTCTGTTTTAATGTGCTGTGGAGTTTTGGCTATTATGCATTTGTAATGTATTCTTTTTTTTTTTTTTTTTTTGGAGAGGTTTTTGCTACAGGGCACGTGCACTTGCCAGAAAGACAGAGAGACAGAAAGCGAGAAATCAGCCCCCAGGAGGGATGGCCACGCTGCAATCCCTTCTCCTCCATTCTCCTCTCAGGATCTTGGGCATGCACGCACACGCGCCGGCATGAGTTTTAAGCCACCGGGTCCAGGACACGGACCGCGGTCGACTACGTGGGAGTCCAGCGACATAGCCATTACACAACTGCTGGTCCCTGTAATGTATTCTTAAGTCAGATACTGTGATGCCTCTAACTTTGCTCTTTTTGCACAGGATTGCTTTACCTATTCAGAGTCCTTTGTGCTTTCATATAGACTTCATATTATTTATCTTCTATTTCTATAAAGACTACCACTGGTGTTTCAATACAATAGCACTTAAGCTATAGATAAATTTGGGTAGTATTGACATTTTAACAATATTGATTATTCTAACCCACCAGCATGGAATATCTTTGTGTCTTTATTGTTTTCTTTAATTTATTTCATCTTTGTTTTATAGTTTCAATTGTAGAGATGCTTCAGCTATGTTAAATTTACCCCTGGATTTTTTTTTTTTATAGTTATTGTAAATGGGATTGCTTTCTTGATTTATCTCCACCTATCTTCTTGTTGATGTTCAAGAAGGCTATGGATGTTTTTATGTTGACTTTGTATTCTGCAACTTTACTAAATTCATTAATTACTTCTAAGATGGTTTTTGGTTTTGCTTCGTTTTGGTGAATATTTTAGACATTTTATGTCTATGATAGTGTCATTTGCAAATAGGGACACTTTAACTTCTTCTATTCCAGTTTAAATTGCTTTAATTTCTTTCTTTTGTCTAATTGCTTTAGCTAGAATTTTCAGTACTATGTTGAACAGCAATGAAGAAAATGGACATCTTTGTCATGTTACATTCTTTCAACTTTTCTCCATTCAGTATAATGTCTGCTCTGGATTTTTCATAAATGGTTTTATTATGTTGAGATATATGCCTTCTATATCAAGTTTTTTGAGAGTCTTAATTATAAAGGAGCGTATTTTATAAAATATGTTTTCTGCATTGAGTGATATGATCACATACTTTTAATCTTTTTTCTTTTGATGTGATGTACCATAATTAGAGATATTTATATGTTGAATGATCCTTGCATAGCACAGAGACAATTATACATGATCATGGTGAATACAACTTGTTGCTGTGTTGCTGAATTCAACTTGCTATTTTTTTGAGAATTTTTCCATCTATTGAGTTGTTGGAAAAGTCATGATGCATTTTTGCATAGAAAAACATAGAAAAGAGACATTATTACTTATCCAACAACCTAATGTATTTATTTAGGAATATTGGTCTGTAGTTCTCTTATTTTTGTTGTGTCCTTGTGTGCCTTTTGCATCACAGTAATAGTGGCCTTATAAAATGAGTTTGGGGAGATTCTCTCCTCTTGTATCATTTGGATTACTTTGAGAGGAATTGATGTTAATTCTTTTAAAAAGTAGTTATAAAAATATACAGACCTAGATTTTTATTTTGGGAGATTTTATTATTCATTCAGTTTCATAATTTGTTGTTGTTCTATTCAGGATTTCCATTTCTTCCATTCAGTCATGATAGGTTATACGTTTCTAGGAATTTAGCCATCTCTTCTAGGTTGCCAATTTGGTGACATCTATACTAGTTGTTCTTAATAGTCTTAATAAAAATTCATATATCTATGGTATCAGTTGTAATGCCGCCTTTCTTTCTTTGCTAGTCTCATAGGGGTTTCATTATATATGACATGATACATTTCTCTTGCTATTTTTGGAATTCTTTTTCTTTGAATTTTGACAAATGACTACAGTATGCTTTAGAAAGGATCTCTTTATGTTGAATCTATTTGGCGTCCTTTGTATTTTTTGAATTTGGATGTCCATATCCCTCCCAAGACTTGTAAAGTTTTGGGTTATTATTTCATGAAATAGGTTTTCTATTCTTTTTCCTGTCTTTTCTCCTTTGTAAACTCCCCTCATATGAACATTGATAATTTAGTGAGGTCTTATAGTTTGCATCAGTTTTCTTCATTTGAAAAATTCTTTTTTTTTTCTCTTTGACTGAATTATTTCAAAAGTTCTGTCTTCAATTTTGGAGATTCTGCTTTTCAAAGCTTGTTTTTTATGCTCTCAGTTGTACTTTTATTACCTGTATTACTTCTTTATCACTAGGATCTATCTGAAGTTTTCTGTTTGTTTTAAATGTCTGTATCTTTGTTAAATTTTTCATTGATATTGTGGACTATTATTTCTGAACTCATTGAATTGTCTGGATTCTCTTGCATTTCATTGAGTTTCTTTAAAATCATTATTCCAAAGTCTGTTCTCATCATTATTTTGGATTTCCTTTCCTGTTGTCTGTCACTGAGAAATTATGATATTTCTTTGCATAAGACTATTTTTGTTTCCATTTTTCTTTCTAATACTCCTGCATTGATTTCGGAGCATCTGGTGGAGTAAATTGATTCTTCCTATTATATGGAGTAGCTCTTTTAGGGAATGACTTTTACATGTGGATGTGTCTTATAGCATTAGTAGTGTAGTGTCCTCTGACTTTGTTCTGTTTGAACTCAGTAGTACAGTCTCTGTGTATTTCCTTTATCTGGAATCTCTGTGGATAGTGTCTGTGAGTACCTTTATGGTTGAGACTGCAAATGGTTGTACAAGCAGTAACAGGCTTTTTAGGGTTAGAGTTGCCTAGGACTTGGAATGGGCCTTTTGATCCTTGATGGAGGGCATACATTGTGTGGGACTCTCACCATTTAGAGATGCATCTTCAGGGATGGTTGTTTCAGCAGGCACTGGGGGTAGGCATGCTGGTGACTTCAGTCTATGGGTGAAGTGTATTGTGAAGCACAGATGATGTTTGAGAGAGTTAGGTCATAACCAGTTATAGCTGCAGCATCTGGACTACTGTCTTCAGTCCCTGAGTGTGAAGTGCACAGCACATAGGGGGATCCACTGATCCAGGCAACAGAATCACCAATGGTGGCAGCATGGGTGTCCAAATCAGTGTTTTCAGACATTTGGTGGAGCAAGTCAAAGCTCCATCAGTAGAAGGTCTAGAGTGGCCTGTGGAAGTGGCACATTAGGTATGTGGGAGGTAGCTGATGTTCACAGATACTGAATAGGGCACCTGTTGACCCTTCCAGGTGAGGTACTTACAAGGTGTAGCTGCTGCAAACAGGCAGTATCCTTGGCCCTGGTAGGGCTTAGGGAATATGGCAGCTGAAAGCAAATGGGCAGGGCATAGAGGCCCCACGAGTTGAGGTGGCTGGGTCACAGACTCTGGATTCTAGTGCAGTGTGGGGAAGCTGTGGAGATGGGGTTGTGAAAGCAGGTCCACCAGGTCAGTGCACACTGTATGCTCATGGAGATTGAGACATTTTCACTGAGCAGGAGGTAGTTCCTTGGGACAGGTTCACAGTCTGCAGGTTCTGTATGGCTGAGCAAGTGGGAAAGCTGCATTTGTCAGTAGCGTGGGCCTTGGTGATATGGCCACCTAACGCATAGGCTCTGGTTGTCTGCCCAGCTCAGAAAAGCTGCACCAGGCAAGTGCGAAGGTATGTGGGGGTCTATTGGGGACAGGGACACCAGCTCTGGAAGCCCCTGGATGAAATGGTCAGGCTGGGCAAGTGAACCAGGCTACAGGCAGGAAGGAGGATGTCAAGGGGCTTTAATCTCTCTCTGTGTGTGTGTGTGTGTGTGTGTGTGTGTGTGTGTGTGTGTGTGAAGGAGTATAAAATGATTCAGTCTCTGGGAGTGGGGTGGATTGTCCTTCAGAGTCCTCTGTCCCTAGACAGAAGTCTGGAGAACTCAGCCTGTGTGTAGGGGAGTGTGGAGTCCACAGTTTCGGGATAGGGGAGGTGGTTTGTAGAGAGACCACGGCCTCAAGTAGAGGTTAGAGACCTCAGTCTCTGAGAGGCTCTTGCACTGATTCCCCAGGTCTCAGAAACATCTTCCCCTTCTGTCTTACCACTTCTTTTTGTGAGTGTAAGGTGCTTTGATGACTCAGGTGTTGGGGTCAGTGTTAAATCACGAGGCTCAGCTGCTGGCTTTGTTGCTCACTGGGGTAACAGAGGGCCCTGAGGATGCAGATACAGGGTCTACTGGTCTGTATAATTGTGGAAAGGATTATTCTGGTTATGGCTCCCCTAAAAGGCTCCATGCTGCTGAAGTTTAGGTCCCATGACCAGGAAGGATTCAGTGTGTGCTCTTTTTCTGGGTTAATGAACTTGCAGACACTTTGGGAAACTACTTACACTGGCCAAGATTTGCGATGACTTTGCAGTTTTCCTGTAGCCAGGACTGTAGGTGTGGGAGCTGAGATTGGGGAGTGCCAGGAGTATCTGGTTTACCTCTTCCAAACAGTCAGGAGCTTCCCTTGGCTCCGGCCATTCCCAACCTGGAATTTTGTCTTCCTCCTTATACCTTCGTCCAAAGCTGCTGTGCCTCAGAGGCTTTACTTGCTTATTTGTTGTATTCTAGTGTTTGCTCTTTACTTTCCTGTTCAAAGTGAGCTATTTCTCAGTTCTTTTCTGTTCCTCCTTTGTGGAAAGGAGTTCTGCTGGCTGTTCCTTGTCAGACATCCTTTTCATTCTCTCTTTTATAGATTAGTTATTTGTTTTATTTCAGTGGCCAATTATTTTTACCTGCCCAATCAAAAATGCCCTGCCTTCACAAGTTTTTCTAAGTTTGACGAGCTGGATTGGGGTGAGGGGAGTATGAGGATTTGAATCTTTTCTCCTAGACTGGGAAATAGACTCTTGAAGTAGATTTCTTCATCTAATCGCTGGCAACATTTAACCTCTAGATAACTATACTTTCTATTAATGAAAGTAAAATACAAACCAAAGGAGTCTTTACAACTCAATTGGTTATACGAGTTTATGATTTTTATATAAATATTTTCCTTGCTTTTGCTCTCTTCTCTAGTATTATCCTGGTTGAATGACAGACAGATATCTTGGTATTAAAAAAAATGGGCTATATTGCCTACATGAATTGTGTTTTGCCAAAATGAAAGAGATAAAAGATTAAGAAGTAGAAGATAACAGGAAAGAAATGGTGAGGCAGAGGAAAAACTAAAGGCCAGAAAGGGATTGCACTTATGTTTATATTAACTTAAGAGTAAAGGAAAGAGACATCACCAGGATAGGAAGAGACTGTCACTGTTATTGTGCTCCCTCCTCAAGTACTAACAGGAAGGAGCTTCCAGCAAATAGCTGGCAGCATAGGCAAAGCTTTGACTCATGTCTGGAGACAGTTCAGTAAGGCAGTTTTCCCTTTTCCAGAAACACACCAGTGCACTGAGATTAAATGAGAGATGTGATAGCCCCACTCCTGTTCTGCCAACCACAGGCTTGACCTAGATGCCATTTCGATTATCTCTGTAGCCACAGAGTGGGAAATCATAGTTCTGGCAAGCTCTCTTATTGGTACAGTGACTGTAAGAGCTTTCAAATAAAAAAATTTTACAAAAGTAATTTAAATTTAACTATGAATGTTTCAGTCGATAGACCATAATTTCATAGGTCCTTGATCTGTTTGACTTTATTTTTTTTCAAGAAAATAAGTATCTTTCTGGGAACCAGCAGTTAGTGTAATGGCTATGTCGCTGGACTCCCACGTAGTCGACCGCGGTTCACATCCCAGATCCGGTGGCTTAAAACTCACGCTGGGCGCATGTGCGTGCGTGCCCAAGATCCCGAGAGGAGAATGGAGGAGAAGGGATTGCGGCGTGGCCATCCCCCCTGGGGGGGTGATTTCTCGCTTTCTATCTCTATGTCTCTCTCTGTGTGGCGAGCGCACACGCCCTATAGCAAAAACCTCTCAAAAAAACAAAAACAAACAAACAAAAAAACAAACAAACAAACAAAAAAAAACAAACAAAAAAAAGAAAATAAGTATCTTTTAGGCCAGCACATAGCCTGTCTTAGGGAATGATTCCATGCAAAAGAAGTTAAAATAATGTAGTGTTTTAAAAGATTTTCTGTCAAACAAAAATGACTATTTCTAAAATTAGTAACTGTTAGAGTGGAGTATTTTGATTAAAATTATAAGCACAAATCAAAATTTAATTTTTCTCTGCAATCTTCTCAAAATACAAGTAATATTTTGTGCTCTGAGGGTAAATATTTCATTTTAACCACAGCTTATTCACGAATGAAACAGAAACCCTATTTGTATTTTAAGACAAATATTCAAGTTAAATCAGTTCACGTAACTTCTATTCAATGTAATTTTTAACCTTAAAGACATCCTTTCTCTCCTTTTTTTTTTTTTTTTCCTTTTTGGTTTTTGCCATAGGGCAGATACATTCCTAGAGAGAGAGAGTCAGTGAGAAGGATGCTAACTGTGGTCCAGCACCACAAACCCTATGCTTCTTGCTGGTCCCCATTTTCTCTCATTTTGCATACAAAATTTTTTTTCATTTTAATTTTTGAATAATACCTTCTGTCGAGAAGTAGCAGTGACAAAAATACTTTAAAAATAACACACAGTAATGTATATTTATATGTTTGCTATTAAGTAGCCTCAATCAATCCAAGTGTGTAATTCTGTGATTGAAATGTTACTAATATTTTCATTAAAGACATTATTGTTATATGTAGGTACATTGAAGATGTACAGGCTCATTTTAAAAAAGAAAAATTACTAGTGATGTCAGCAGGTGGCATGGTAGCTAAGGTGTTGGACTCCTACATGGCTGACCATGGTTCAAGTCTTGGACTTGGAGGCTTGTTTTCTCACTTTCCACATCCTTCCTCTGGTGAGCTCAAATATCGTACAGCAAATTAAAAAATAATGATAATATATAAAATTAAATAATTCTAAAAAAAAGCTAGTGAAAATATTTCTCATTACTACAAAATAGATGATTCATGACTTTTAAATCCAAGTGTTCAATTTGTGATAATGTGAAAAATAAGCAAGTAAGGGAAACCAACTAAAGTGTTTTTATTTGGAATTATAGCATTTTTTCTTAACTAGGTTTATCTACTCAAAAAAAATAAAAATAAAAAAAAGAGAGAGACAGAATAGAGCTTATGGTCTTTATATCTTTTTTAGAGATAATAATTGTTTGGGACAACAGGTGGTATATAGTCGTTTAGGCACTGGACTCTCACATGGCTGACTGGTTCTGAGTCCTGAACATGGCAACTTGAAACTCATGGTGAGCACATGTGCATGTGTGCCTAAAATCCCAAGAGGAGAATGGATTGTGGTGTGACCATACCCCCTGGGGAGTGATTTCTCATTTTCTGTCTGTTTGGGTCTCTGATGAGCTCATGCACCCTATTGCAAAAATCTCTCTCTCTCAAAAAAAGGGAAATAATGATTGTTTAAATAAGGGAACCACTTGTCTTCAACAGTGCTTTACTTAATGACAGGGATATGTCCCAAGAAATGCATTATTATGTGATTTTTTCATTGTGCAAACATCATAGAATGTACTTAGATAAACTTACATAAGATAGTTTGCTACAAATCTAGGCTATGAGGTATTATCTTATGGAACTGCCTTTGTATAAGTGATTCATCCTTAACAGAAAAATCTCATCATATGACACATTACTGTGTAGTCTTTTACAAGATATGTAATGTAGGACAATATATGCAGATAATGTTTTACATCTGATAGAAAGTGAAGCTTCCTTAAGAAAGTTACAAAATATTGTTCTTGGAATTCAGAGAATGTACATTATTTAGAGTCTACCACGATTTAGAGCTGCCCAGTTAATCTTATCCCTTTATTTTACAGCTTATTAAATATAGATCAAGATGTTATAATTATTTTCAAAAAGTACCGTGGGTATATTAAAACTTAACTAATTTTTTTAATAAGAAAAAATGAGAAAAGTATCATGCAATAGTTTGAACTCAGAGATGGGAAGACCAAGATTGTGCACTGATAAGATATGTCACATAAATTACCTCAGTTGTGTAATGTCCCATCTAAGTCATAATTGTTATGATGATATGAAAAACTATAGGATTAAATAAATTATCTGCTATAATTAAATGAAAAAGTCTAATTTGACAATACATGCATGAGTTTGTTTTGTTTCAGTTGTTAAGCAGAATGTGCTTCAAAGTTGATGTACTCAACACAAATGTATTGATAATTAATAGCATCAACTAGCGTAGAGTAATTATTGTGCTTTTCTAAGGGCTTTAGCATTCCTCTTGTTATATATTAGGTTGTCAAGAAAGTCATGACATGTTTTTCTATGCAAAAATGCATCATGACTTTCCTGACAATCTAATACTTTAAGCTACTCATTTGTTTATCATAGTAAAGGTAGCCTTTGGGCCAAAGCATGTTAAATGATCACAAATCCCAAGCTTAATGAAGTAGAATTGGAGATATTTTATTTTTCTCATACCATCATACAATAAAATCAGCCTGCAATTTATAATATCTGGAGGACATGATCAAATAGAGAACATATCCAAATAAAATCCATGTACTGTGTCTAAAGGGGAAGGCTGACAACTGTAGTAAATAGATCACACGTGCATTAATGAGGGTTCCTTTTGTAATTGAATTATCCAGCCTTCTATGGGGTTTAAGGAATGTATTACTCAATCTCTGAATCAGCGGCCCCTTTAAGTGCATAGTATTTTTTAGATAACTCATCTAGGAAAATGAAAGAGGCTAACATATGAAGTAAATTACAAAAACAGGAACTTGTAATCAAGATAAAAGTGAAAACTTTGTAAGACTGAATACACTGGATGGTCAGTGTGAGGTGCAGAGAGGCATTATCTTTAGAATAATATGCCTCTAACAATATTGAATCAGACCAGTAACATCACTTACTTAGTCCCGAGCCCTTTAACATTTGACCTGGAGCAAAAAGATGAAAATAAAATATAGAAACCAGTGGATGCTCATTTTGTCATTGCTAATAATCTTTTTTTTAAAAATGAATTGCAGAGCTTTTATACATAAAGTTTTATATGTTCACAAATGAATGCTTATTTGTTGCTTCTCCTCTATGTATATGCAAGAGAGATTTCTTTTAGAGTAGATTGTACTACATCTGGAAATATATAATAAGCAAGTAGGGTGGGCCAACAAGGAAACTGTTTGCATGAATACTGGTTTACTTGTCACTAGATAAATCATCTTGAAAGAATAAAATCCCAGGCATACAGAGCTTGGCTCCGAGAGGAAGTCTTAGTTTTTAGAGGTAGAGTTCTAAATACTGTATGGTGACTAAGAGTTGTATTTATTTCCTGGACTAGCCATGATTGGACCTGAGGGTCACAGAGAACATGAGAACTATAAGTAACAATCAAAACAATGCTGTTATAAACTCTATAAAATATTAGGACACAAGTGACAGTATTTGGGATGTTTTTAAAATAATATACTAGAAAGAGGATAGAATAGATCTTTCTTAAGCACTTATCTAAAAGCCACTGTGTAAATAACTTACCTAAAGGCATTCTTGATTCAAATCTTGAATAGTAGCACCAAGACATCAAAAGCAGAGAGATAAGGACTTCTCTGAAGCCAAAGATTTAGTGACAGCCACTGGCAGAGAGCAGTGCCTCTGTAAGTTTGAAATGAACGCTGTGATGTCTTATAGTGTATCCTTGGGGTAGTGGCAGCAGCGAGCCCCTTGTGGAGAAAGGCAGCATCTGTAGGTGTCTCCCTGTTTAAAAATCATGGAAGAGCATGGCTAGAGATTATGGTAACTGGATAAATAGCCCTGAAGCTTCGCAGAAACCACATTCTTAGACATGACCAGTGTCTTGCACAGCAATAACCATTAAAGCAAGGGAAATTAAAAAGTGGACAAATGACCAAAAGTCATAGAACATTTTTTTATGGGAAATGTCCCAGGGGTTTATTTTGTCTGCCTTGAAATATATGATACCATTTATTTCTTAACTGTTCCCTTTACTATAGTCCCTAAGAATCCATACTTGGAGCCCACACTAGGGTGTGTGTGTGTATGTGTGTATAAGCCAATTTACTAAAGTTCTATGAAGACATATTTACATCATTGGATTTCAGAAGTCAAAACTCACTCACAGTGGCACTACTGACATTGTATTGCTTGTAGCTTCTCCTTGAAGTCAGTATGATAGAGAGAAAGAATAGAGTATTGAAAAGAATATTAGTTTTTGTTGGGTCAGCAGGTGGCATGGTGGTTAAAGGGGCTGAATTCCCACATGGCTGACCACAGTTTGAGTCCCAGACCTGGCAGCTTGCTTTCTCACTTTCCCTTTCTCTCTTTCTCTGGTCAAGTTAAATAATAGTAACAAATGGAAGTAAATAATTAAATATGTTTTAAAAGGGAATATTAGTATTGGTGAAAGAGACTGAGCATTAATTAGGCAAGTTTTGAAGTATGAGTTTGGGCTTCCCAGTCTCACTGCTCTGAGTTTTCTAGCCGTAGGAACACAATAAGTTGGCAGACCATTAGGATAAATTATTACTCTTCAAAACCATCTGTAGAAACTCAGACAAGAACTTTTGGTAGCTTTCTTTGCAATTATGAATCTGGTATGCTCTTTCTTAAGATGACTTTATGAGTTGCTTTCTATCTCTGATCAAGTCCTCATTCATAAGTCACCTACTCGTTGTGATCTATATTTAGTCTATTGAAGTTCCAATAACTTCACCTGTCACAGCCTTTTCTTTTACTGTTCCCTAGAACTTGCCCCTCTCAAATAATTATTTAATTTACTCATTCATTTAGTTTTTTTAAATCTCCCCACCTCTTTACCCTTATTAGAAAGTTCCATATGTTCAGTCTTATTTGTCTGTTTTGTTTGCTGCTATGTGTTCACTAGACAGTGACTGACAGCACAGGTATTCTTTAAATATTGGTTGATGAATGAAGTGATCAATAGAAATATTTTTAAGAGAGATTTTTTTTTCCCATAGGGTATGTGTCTTCTCCAGAGAGACAGACACAGAGACAGAAAGCAAGAAATCACCCCCTAGAGGGGATGGCCATGCTGCAATCCCTTCTCCATTCTCTTTTCAGGATTTGGGGCACACATACACACACACCTGGCATGAGTTTTAAGCCACTGGATCCAGGATTCAAACCACATTTGACTGCATGGGAGTCCAGCGGTGTAACCACTACACTATCTGTTGGTCCCATGAATAGAAATTTTAATACTCTGATAAAAACTTAACCAACTGAATCCAACGGGGTTGGAAAAAAGCTGTGCACTATGATCAAGTATATCTTATCTCTACAACATTTATTCTCTGAATCATTGCAATAAGCAGCTTGACTGGTCTTTCTACTCATTTCCTCCTTCCTTTAAGACACATTTTTCACAGAGGAATTAAATCGGCGATGTCTACTGCTGATCCTCCATGATTAAACCAGGAGTCCTTTCCCAGTCATTGTGCCTAGGCCTTTTCTGACTTGTGTGATTCAGTCTTCTCTTACACGGCTGATCATCTTTACATTCCTTGAAGGTGCTGAATTATTCTTCCCTGTGTTATCAGTACTTCCTTTTCTTTCTGTTTGGAACAAAACTTGGTATGGCTGGCTTCTGTGTATTAATTATTTCTAAGAACTTTGTATTTCATATTTTTAGAATAAGTATATGAAATTATATGATTATGAATACCTGTAACTTGAGATAATTTATATTTAAATTTATTTTTGCACTTAAAAAATGATCAAAAGCCTACTCTACAATGGGATGGAGAATTCCAAAGCAATATAAGCAGTAACAATCATTGTAGTGGGGGAGCATACAACATTAAATATCCAGTATTTTAGAAGACTAATAATTTCTAGCATTTTTCAGAACACGTATTCCATGTCAAGAACTATTTATATTACTGGTATCTTCACAACAAGAGTTTAATGCAGGTATTAGTGCAATAATTTTATAGATGTGAAGCTGTAATTTAAAAGGTTTAAGTAATTCTTCAAGATTCCACATAGAGAATGTGGGTTCTTGCAACAGGTGTGTCTGACTTCAAGATAAAAGAATCTTGAAATTGAGAGTGTAGCACAGTGCAGGTCAAGGGGTTAAACAGAGTGTTCTGTGGCCAGCAAAAACTTTCTAGACAAGATGGAATTATACAGAATCTGCATGGACCGGTGATTGAAAACGTACAGATAAATAAGAGTGAGAACAATGATTCTTTATGGAAAATGCCTATGTTGAAATAGAATAGAGTCCAAAAAAGAGTAGTTAAAGAGAAATGGTAAGGCAGATATGTATAATGGAAAAAAAATTAAATATGTGAGTGGCCACATTATTAGGTAACTATCTCATATCTTAGCAAAATTATAGATGGACTATAGTCTAAGAAAAATTGCAGAAATCTTTAAGAAGTCATGTAATATTCCAGTAGTGAGATGTTGAATATTTTGAAACAAGAACATGGTATTGTAGATAGAGAGTAACAGAGAGACTTGAAACATATTTTACATTTAAAATCAATTGGAATTAATGATGACTTTAATGTGAGAGGTAACCCAGAGGCAAGAGTTTAAAAGAAGACCTAAGGTTCTGTTTAAAATGACGGAGACAGCAGTGTCCCATTGAAAAGTTTAATAGACCCATGTCCAAGGGAAATACATTTTCTATGTTGTTTTTAAATTTTAAATGCCTAATGAACGCTAAGTATAACCTAAGTATATCCACTACACCACATGAAACCATAGATTTGGAGCCAGTTTAGCTATGGCTCTGAAAACAATGACCTTGTTTAAATCCTAACCTTGACCCCTTAAACATCTGTGTACTTTGAATACATTCCTTAATATCTGTAAATCTTAGTGTTTTCATCTATCAGACTGCTAAGTTATGATACAGTGCATGTGAATTACATGTTATAATCTAGGAATATGAAGAGCATAAAGAATACTATCTAGCAGTTGTACGTGTGCTAGTGGCAAGAGGTTTTGTTTTTACTTCTTATTTTGATTGGGACTATGAAAGGAACTTAAGCAGATACTGATTTATGAGTGGGTTAATAGTAGGTCAGAGCCAGTGAACTGGGATGAATGAGATCATTAGAAACACTGAATAGTGGGACCAGCAGTTAGCGTAATGGCTATGTCGCTGGACTCCCATGTAGCGTAATGGCTATGTCGCTGGACTCTCATGGTTCGAGTCCTGGACCCAGCGACTTAAACTCACGCCGGGAGCGTGTGCATGTGTGCTCAAGATCCCGAGAGGAGAATGGAGAAGAAGAGATTGCAGCGTGGCCATCCCCTCTGGAGGGTGATTTCTCGCTTACTGTCTGTCTCTCTCTGTCTTTCTGGCGAGCACACACACCCTATAGCAAAAACCTCTCAAAAAGAAACAAACAAACAAACAAACAAACAAAAAAACAAAAAAACAAGGGACCAGCAGTTAGCGTAATGACTATGTTGTTGGAATACCACATAGTCGACTGCTGTTCGAGTCTCGGACCTGGCGGCTTAAACTCATGCCGGGAGTGTGTGCGTGCATGCCCAAGATCCCGAGAGAAGAATGGAGAAGAAGAGATTGCAGCATGACCATCCCCCCGGGGGGTGTTTTTTTGCTTTTTGTCTCTCTGTTTCTCTCTGTCTGGCAAGCGAACATGCCCTACAGCAAAAACCTCTCCAAACAAAACAAAACAAAACAAACACTGAATAGCAGGAGCAGGAGAAAACTAAAATGGAAACTGCTTGGAAAATTTAAGAATTAGATGAAGATAAAACTAAAAAGTACGTTTGGTAGTAATTAGTGTGAAAACTGGAAGAAGGCAAGGGAGTGAGTGTAAAGAAGCCATAAGAGGCTTAGCCCTAGAGGGGTGCCAGATTCCACATAGCTAACCATGGTTCAAATCCCAACCCCAACAGCTTGAAAGATGTGCTGGATACATGTGTCCATGCCACAGGACTCCACAGGAGGGAGAGAAGGAGGAGAAATGATTGTGGAACTACCACACTCATGGGGGGGGGGTGCTTTCTCCCCCCACCCCCATCCTCTGTCTCTCTCCCTTACTGTAACATGCATATGCCCTATGGCAATTAAAAAAAAAAAAAAAACTGCCGCATGAATTGATTAAGAAGTGAGTGATTAACAAGTTAAATAAGGCAGTTTTAAAGAATAATGAGAGTAATTTGTCAATTTAGAGGTAGTAGGAGGCTTTCAATAGAGTGAAAGGGTTAGAAAACAGTCAGAAACCCAACTGCAGCATTTCAGAAATTACTGGGAGGTCTGGGAGTGGAGACAATGAGAATACATTGATCATCATTTTTTAAATATAAAGTCAGTACACATAATTGTTCGAAAAGGTCATGGAAGAGATAAGAGGGAATCTAAAGGGCAAGTGGATGAAACAATTCTTGAAACTTTTGAAATGTTATAGTAACTTGGTTCGTGTATTCCTACACTCTGTGATTAATAAGGTGCATGGTTAGAAATGTAAATATCAATAACTATCTGTTTATTCTTATGTATCTTGATTCATAGAAAGGAATATAGTGCGTGCCCAAGATCCTGAGAGGAGAAGGGAGGAATATAGTCTGTTCAAAAGTCAGAAAATATAATGAACTTATTTTTACACGTGTGTTACATTTTCATATATTATGTTTTTACTTAATCTTGCAGATACCTCTTCAGTAATGTGACTAAATTTTAAAAACATCAATTTAATTGCTAAACAAAAAAAGTAATACAGTATACCATGTATTCTGAACTTCTATATTTTTTTTGTTTTTTTTGGAGAGATTTTCACTGTAGGGCACGTGCGCTCGCCAGACAGACAGAGAGAGACATAGAGACAGAAAGCGAGAAATCACCCCCCAGGGGGGATGGTCACGCCACAATCCCTTCTCCTCCATTCTCCTCTCGGGATCTTGGGCACGCACGCACACGCGCCCGGCGTGAGTTTTAAGCCACCGGGTCCGGGACACGAACCGCGGTCGACTACGTGGGAGTCCAGCGACATAGCCATTACACTAACTGCTGGTTCCCTGAACTTCTAGATTTTTACAGTGCATTCTGTACCATATCATATATATGTGTATATCTCCATGGGACTCTTATCTCTATGTATTAGTCAAATCTACATGAGATTACAATGGATTAAAAAGCCAATCCTAAATAGTTACATCCTGTATGATTCTATTCTGTAACATTCTTGAAATGGCAAAATTATAGAAGTGGAGAACAGAGTAATAATGCTTGTCAGAGCTCAAAAATATGGGATGGGACAGAGAGGAGGTTAGTAATGAAAGACAACATGAGAATTACTGTGCTGATGGCAGTGTTCTTTACCTTGACTGCATCCATGTCAGTATCCTAGTTGTGATCATTACACCGTAGTTTTGTAAGATGTCACCATTGGGAGAATCTAGGTAAAGTTACCTGAGTAACTTTATTATAAAATAATGGGTTGGGACCAGCAGTTAGTGTAATGGCTATGTCGCCGGACTCCCACATAGTTGACCATGGTTTGAGTCCCCGACCAGGTGGCTTAAACTCACGCTGGGGGCGTGTGCATGTGTGCCCAAGATCCCAAAAGGAAAGTGGAGAAGAAGAGATTGTGGTGTGGACATCCCTCCTGGGGGTGATTTCTCGCTTTCTGTCTTTCTGTCTCTCTGTCTTTCTGGTGAGCACATGCGCCCTATGGCATGGGGCACACAGGCGCCCTATGGCAAAAACCTTTCAAAAAAAAAAAAAAAAAGTAATGAGTCAAATTATTATGTCTTCTACCTCCATGGGACTCTAATTATCTCAAAATAAAATACGCTTAATGAAAAAATACAATAAAAGATACAGAATTTCTTTTAAAAAATGATTTTACCTAAATCACCTAAGTCTTGTCATTTTGATAGGAGATTTTTTTCAAAACAAAATGTGCATCAATAAGTATCATGTAGAATTGCATATTGCAGCAACTTTTTTACAAAATCACAAGCAATTTGAGATACCTTAGTTTCTTAGTGCACTGGAGATTATTTTGCTTCCATGTCTGAGGGAATGAGACAAAGAAAATTGGAAAAAAAAAAAAAGCCTCGTTGAATTATTAGATTCATCCCAGATCAGTGACATTTCCTCTAATATTCTGAATAGCAAAGAGAAATGAAGGCTACACTATTTTCCTTCAACAAGTAAATGAAAGAACTAGTAACATGCATCAGCTATATGCGTATTGACACAATAAATGAAGAATGATTTTTTGGAAGTCCATTTTGAAAACTTCAGGTATCACTGATTTTTTTAAAAATAAAAAAAAGTTATTTTACTGATAAAAGCATCGTTTGAAATTAAAAAAAAACAACTCAGCTTGTCATGTGCCTTGTAAACCATTACAGGCTTGATAGCATATCTGACTTTGGTTTAGCAATAAGGAGGGATAGCACAGCTCTAAATTATGATTTTTACAGGAGCTGTATTGTCATCAGAGATTCCGTCAAAAAATTATTGAAGAATTTTTCATTCCTCTGAAATTTGTCAATATCCTTGATAGTGGGATCATCTTAAAGATTTAACCAGAATTAGAGATCTAACGGACTCTAACTCATTCAACCAAATACCTTGGATCACCTGCTAGAAAGTCAGGAAAAATAAGTGTTTCAATTTTTTTTTCTGAAAAAGTATGTAGAGAATAAATTTGGTCTGCGTAATACTTGGATTATTTTACTAAACAATAAGGTAAGTCACCTTTATTTTAAGGCTTTCTGGGTTATCATTTAATGCCGCTGAAAATAAATATGAGCTCTTTCAGCCAAACTTCTTTTGTGCAAGAAGAGATTAGAGACAGATGTCACTTCAGACTTACTAGTGCTAGAAAAGTTAATCTTCGTATAGGCCAGGATTAAAATCAGCAATGGCGTGCAGACACCTTGAATCTCTTATAATAATTCTGACTATAACTTTTCAGATAACCTTAAATGTAAAATGTAAATTTATAATTCTTAATTACTGACACGTAGGAACAAATTGAAAGAGTCTCTTTAACTTAAGGACCAAGAAAATAATGGGGTATGGATTTCAAGTTGAAGACTCTACTAGCCTTTTACCAAAAACCTTCTCAAAGTTTACAGAAAATGGAATTAAAGAATGAGTTTATTTGGTACCAAAGTTTTTTTTTAAATTTGTGTATATATTTTTATTATGCATTTTCCATGAACTTTTGGAAGACTTCTTGTTTAATCAGGCTAGGATCATTTAGCGATATAACCAGAAAAAAAAAATAGATATTTTTAAAAAGAAGTTACAGTACTATTAAAGATTATGATTAAGTTTTGTTTAAAAACAATAACTATTGGGGCCAGTAGGTAACTTGGCAGTCAAGGTGTTGGACTCCCACATGGCTGAATACAGCTTGAGTCCCTAACCTGGCAGCTTGAAAATCACTACAGGTGTGTGTGTGTGTGTGTGTGTGTGTGTGTGTGTGTGTTTGTGTGGACACAAAATCCTGAGAGGAGAATGGAGGAGAAGGGACTGTGGCAACTGGGGTTATTTCTCACTTTCCCTCTCTGTCTCTCTGTTGAGAGTATGTGCCCTATGGGAAAGGCCCAAAACAAATTAAAACAAAAAAACAAAAAAACCCCTATAACTGGAAATTTACTATTTAGTGCTTAGAGACAAATGTGTCATGATGTACCAAAACATTAATAATCATTATATCTGGTGAGTGAAATTATGTACAACAATGAATTATTAGCTTTACTGCTTTCATAATAAGTAGTATATGTATTAATACCAGAGGTAATATTTATGACATCATGACTAAGTCTAAGACTTTTGCTGTTAAGCTTCCTTTTCAAGAAAATGAACTACAAAAACTCACTGACAACTATTTTTGTGCAGAAATAAAATTTTGTTGTTAATGTTGTTTTACTTACAAAATAATAAACTCTTTTTAGGAAGAAACAAATAGCTGATTGTGTAAAAAATTAAAAAGAGATAGACTTAATATGTAATGATTACATCTTTAATTTCACTCATATAAAGAAACAGCTTCTAATGCAGTGATCTAAATAAGCAAAATATGTAGTTCAATATTAACTTAATTTGGGGGTATGGGCATATACATTTATATAACATTGTTAAAGAGAATGAAGGCAAACATTTATTTAAAAACACAAAAGAAATTCAGAATATCCAAATGGATATTCAAAATATCCACTTTCCGGTCAACTATTTATAGTTCTCAGGATAACAGACAGCTAGATCCCTTTTTAGTTATCTACTCAATGCCATAATTTTCTTTTTATACATTTTGTGCTGTCTTGTCTACTCTTTCATTCTTTCTTTTTTCATCTTTTCCCCAAAACAAAAGCACTTTTTCTTCCAGGAGGCCAGCTAGATTCTAGTTGAGTTTTCAGCTTGACTATTTGATCTGATGTCTCGTGAGAAAAAATAAACCATGATGGATCAGAGATATATAGATGAAGGGGTTTCAAAAACTGGTGTAGTCAAGGGTGGGATGCTGCTCCAAGGATTCTAGGTGCTGTGGTCCTGAGTTCCTGTGCCCTGCCAGCTGGTTGGCCATGCATGCTGGCTCATGTGGTGTGAAGGCCTAGCCATGGTGACTTCACCATCTCATTTGCTGTCACTCTCCTTGTACAGAGAATAGAGGGCTGGGAATCAAGATGGCTGCCTAGAAACACCCTTTGTGCCATCTTTCTGAAAAAAGAGGTAAAAAAATGGAATATATGCCTACACTTAAAGCAGAGAAGTGAGTTGAACATGACAACTTGCAGGTAAAAGACTTTCAGCTTGGAGATGGAAAGAGGCAGTAAATAATGTAAACTCAGAGAAGTGCTGGAGCCCTTTCCTCTCCCTCACTGGGGAGAAGACAAGAAGGAACTGTCCTTCAGAATTTCAAATCCATATTCCTTCCTCAAATCCCAGTACTTCCCAACTGCAGGAGAGCAATGAAACTGGCATGGAACTAACTCTCACCATAGGGAAATACATGAATACACCACTTCAGAGAAAACATTGGATGCCCCAAGCTACCCCATCCGAAGCTTCAAGAGCTTGTCACCATCTTGAACACCAAAGTGGTAAGTGGAAGTCACAATACAGAGGAAAGGAAGGCCCTGTAATCTGAAAAAGTAGGGTAACCATCCCCAATGACTGAAAATCACTATTCCTTCACACCAGAGACCAAGAACTCTGTGTACCCACGTTCCCAACCAAGAATATGTTGTACACGGGTATACCTTCTTTTCAAAAGGGACTGAAGAATCTGGACACATCCTCCTGACTGGCTGACCAAACTATGTTCTCTGTCTTCTTAGATTTAAGTCACAGGTAGAGGCTACATGCCCCTTCTGAAACCAGTGTGAGTTAAATAAATAAATACTTCACTAGATACTTAAAAATCAATTCAAGGCCACAGAAATATATAAACAAAGCAAAATAAAAACAAGGAAATATTTGTCCTCCAAAGAATCACACTAACTCCTCACTAATAATGGATAAAATACAGGAAATCACAGAAATTTTAGAAATGAAATTCAGAATATTGATCTTAATGAGATGCAAAAGCAAACAAAAAAACAGTTCTAGGAGATAAGAAAATCGTTACATGGCATAAATGAGTAATTAAATAGAGATATTTTACTAAAGAATTGAACAGAATTTCTAGAGATGAACAAAACAGTACAGGAAATTCAAAATTCTGTAGACAGTATCACTAACAGATTATACCAGGCAGATGAAACTCTGAACTTAATGATATAACCTTCAAACTGGACTTAGCAAGGAAAAAAGAAAGAGAACATAAACATTTTAAATGAAAACAACATATGGGAAATTTGGGGCACCATTAAGTGATTGAATATTCACATAATGGGTATACCAAAAGACAAAGAGCTGGGTAAAGATATAGAAACATCTATTTCATGAAATACTATCTGAAAATATTCCAAGCCTACAGAGGACAGACATCCAGATAGAAGAAATATAAAGGACACTAAATAGATTCAACATAAGATCTTCCTTAAGCCATGTTATCATCAAAAATGTCAAAAGTCAAAACAAAGGTAAAATTCAGAAAAGGGCAAGAAAGACATACCAAGTTACTTATAAAGGGTACCAGATTGGACAAATCTCAGATCTCGTAGCAAAAACATTGCAGGCCAGGAGGATATGGAAAAGCATATTCGAAATTCTGAGAGAAAAATACTTTCATCCAAAAATACTATAACTGGCAAACTATCCTTCAAATTGGAAGGAGAAATAAAATCATTCCTAAATAAACAAAAACTAAAAGAATTCACCGACACTTGACCCCTCTTCAAGATATACTTAAGGGAGTACTACATCTGGAAATAAGACAAGTAGAAGAAAAAGATAAATAGAAATAAGAAAACTAAGTAACCAACAAAATGGTAGGTGCACATCCACACATATCAATGTATCAAGGCTACATTGAAAGTAAATGAGTTAAACTCCCCAGTTTAAAAGTATAAACTGAGCGAATGGATAAAACAAACAAGCAAACACAGGAACCCTCTATATACTGCTTTCAAGAAGTACACCTCATTGGGGGACCAGCAGATAGCATAATGGCTATGTTGCTGGCCTCCCACGTAGTCGACCGCGGTTCACGTCCCGGACCCAGTGGCTTAAACTCACGCCGGGCGCGTGTGCGTGAGTGCCCAAGATCCTGAGAGGAGAATGGAGGAGAAGGGATTGTGGTGTGGCCATCCTCCCTGCAGAGGGGGATTTCTCGCTTTCTATATCTCTGTCTCTCTCTGTCTTGTGAGTGCACGCGGCCTATAGCAAAAACCTCTAAAAAAAAAAAAAAAGTATACCTCATTGGTACAGATATATACAGATTGAAGATGAAAGCCTAGAACAAGTCATTTCATGCAAATGGAAACTCCCAAAAAGCTGAGATCATGATACGATATCAGACAGAATGAACTTCAAGCTAAAAGTAGTAGAGAGAAATAAGATCACTATATAGTTTTAAATTACTACTGCTTAGTATTAACTCACCAAAGAGAATACTACTCAGCCATAAAGAAAATTGAAATCTTGTCATCTGATCGAAATCAGATGAATCTAAAAGATATATTGATAAGCTATAAAAGATAGGCTATGAAGGACAAGTATTGTATGTCTCTGTTAAACACATATTAAATGTACGCCCTCTATGGCAGAAACTGAAAGACTCAATGGCATAGAAATAGAGGGCAACTGTAGATACCAGAAACTGTACGGAGCAAAAAATGGTGTTGCTAATCTTTATATCTCCAGCAGAAAAGAAACTAGTAAGATAAATATTCAAGATGCATGACATAATGTAAATATAATGTCCTTTGTTGAAAATGTATTAAATCAGAAATTATAGAACTTATAAAATAAAGTAAAAATAATTTGTGGAAAAAATTGAGTTAAAGAGTTCATTTAGGTGCAAAAATTTTGCATCCATTCATATGCAATTTCCCCAGTCATTTTGAAAATCCTTATGTTATTGTCTGAAGAGCTATCACCAAAATGTTATCTATGAATTATCTGACTTGACACACCAAAATATTTAGAGGGGGAGCAGAGACAGGAGTAGTTCATTATTTTCATCAATGATTTGGATTAAGTATGTTCATGTTTTGTTTAATAATGGCTCTCTCTGTATGGATATTAAAATGCTAACAACACAACCTTGTAAACTCAGTATAGTAATCTGTGGTCAGAATTAGAAAAGTTCAAAGAAATCCAATTCTGGGTTGTACAAATAACTAAAGAAAACTAAACTGCACACAAATCATTACAGGACTGATCAGACAAAATGTAGAAGCCTGACTCGACTAATTTTAGTGTTAGCAGTGTATGTTTGGAATAAGAAGTGTCTTCTTTATCCTTTTATCCAAACTTACCTGCAGTAAGGGAACCCATATACTTAACACTTGTCAGATATTTGAAATACAACGTTAATCATGGTTTAAACTGCAAACATAAAAGAATCTTTTGTAGATGAATTGTGTAAAACAAACAAAACCACACAGGTCCATAGACTAGAATTTACATCTCAGTTTGGGCACTAAAATCCAGCATCTTGTTCTTGAATAATTCATGGCTCAAAAGCTTTTAGGCAAAGAATCTCCTGACCTTCATTTCTACTCCAAAATTAGAATAACTGGACCCATTCAGAATGTGCCCCTCCCCACCAGGAGGGGAATGCATGTGCATGCCTCACCTAGAACAAGTCCAGGCAAAAACATTCCTGGCCCTGGCAAAACCCCCCACACCACTATTCTTCTTTGGCAACCCATTTTCTGGGACCTCTTTCTTCCTTCTTGGGGGCTCTCTATTCTTCCTGTCTCTCCTTCAATAAACTTCCTACTTTGCTATACCTAAAAATAATAATAATAATCCAGTGTGGCAGAGGCCGACAAGTGGAGTTGTGGTTAAGGCATTGCACTCCATATAGACACCCACAGTTCAAGTCCCAGACCTAGAGGCTTGAAAATCAAGCCAAGTGCATGTGTATACATGCCCAAATCCCAGGAGGAGAATGGAAGAAAAGTGACTGTGGCATGATTATCCCCCTCTGGGATGATTTCTCACTTTCCCTTTCACTGTCTTTCTCTGTCTCTCTCTGGGGAGCATAGATGTCCTATAGCCAAAACCTTAAAAACAAACAAACAAACAAACGAACAAACAAAAAAACTTGGGTGGCATGAGCAAATCATCCTTTATAAAGAGGAATACAAACACCTTAAAAAATGCAATTTAAATGGAATCGAGATGTATTTTAATGTAATCATTATAATAATAAATGTATTATAAATAAAAGTGACAAAGAAAGAAACATTAACTATTAGTTTTATTAATACGTGTATTTCTAAAGGAGGAAAAGTGTTAAAATAACAATAAAATCTGCAAGCTTATTTGTTGTATACAAATGTTTCCTTGAGAAAGTAGTATCACTGTTTCTAATTCTACTAAACTTACAACATATAACATTTAGGTGTGTTAAGGAGTGTAATTAGAGTGATTTAGACAAAAAGAAAAATTTAGAGATATTTCATTAAATGCATTATATTTTATGACATGTTTTAAGATAATAATATTACTCTTTTAGTGTATTTGTTGGTATTTAATAATTAAGGTATCAGGCAAGATAGTTCTTGTGAGTACTTTTGCATATCTCTAGATAAGCTATTAAGAATTCACTGATCAATGTGCTTTAGTCCAGGTTTTGTAAGTTCTTTCAAACTCTACTGGAAGATCACTTTAGAATTACCATCCTGAATGGGACTGCCTAGTTTAACATTAGCTTTATTTCAGTGGGACAGATTCTGGCACAAAAGAAAACAGCAGGTTAAAAAGACATAAGGGAAACGGATATGAGGGAAGTTTTATGCTTAAAGGTAAAGAGGAGGGGTTTGAATTTTAAAAGATGAGAGAATTAGGCACTTAGATCCTTCAAAGTACTGCAATAGTCATTTTTATGTAAAAGCAAGACTCAGAGCTTAAGAGAGTTCAGAGAACTTCTTCCTAAACCTACTGATATAGCCACACCAAGGATCATCAGATATTGTAGGGCACTCTGCCAGCTGTCAGGAAATAAATCAATCAGATGGGAACAGTGTGAGTTGGAGCAAGTGCTCCACAGTGTGTCACCCTAGGAGTTCTCAACATGCTCCGTGAACAAGAGTTTCCTGGTATACTATGATTTCTGTGTATCTGTAAAGTTACTCCTGATGTAGTAAAACGAAGGGACTGATCAAGAGGCAATCACACTTTTAAATGCTTTCATACAGTTGCCACTTTACTCACCCTGTTGTCCATGGTTGCATGGAAACAAAAGCATCACAGAGTGTTCTCAGCAGCCCTTTCCCCCTTCCCTTCCCACAGTGAACCTACAAAGGTCCATTGCTTAGAACCACCACTCACTACTGGTAGTACAAAACAGCAAGTGGTTACATTTGTGTTTTAAATGTAGTCCTACCAATTGATTGTCCTTTTACGTGTCATGCACCTTACCACCTATAAGATGCCTACTATACAGTACATGCTTGCTGACAAGTTTTACATGTTCCTAAGCATCCACCTGGATTTCCTTCTGTGATCATTAGCATTCCTCTTGGGCCGTATTCTATTACCTCACTTCACAGGAGTGTTCATATTTCATCTTCATTTCAATGCATTTTCAATCCCACAAATTCTAAAGTACATTGGATTAGTGCTAGTATTAATGTGTAAAATATGGATATTATTATTTGGTTGCTGTTGAATTTGTCTATTGTATAATTTGCTGAAATATAAGGATTTAAATAAGGTGAAGATCACGTAGGGTATGATGAGTTTTATAATATATGATACTTATACATAAACTTAAGATATATATTAATGGCTTGTTTTACAAGAGAATATATAAAAACATCACCGAAAGCCATAAGTTGTAGACTTTAGGTTGTAGAATTCAATGGTGTGTGTGTGTGTGTGTGTGTGTGTGTGTGTGTGTTATTTTGTTGCTGTAGAAAAGGACTACATTGAAGTGAGTAGCCTAGTTACTGACAATCATTTCATTAAGGCTTTACACAAAGTGAGAGGTGATGTAAGATTTTAGAAATATTATAAACACTGCATGGGTGCTGACAAGGCTGAGGAAGACTTGCTATATGCAAGGGAAAATTATGTAGACGTAGTGTAATTATGAAAACTGTTTTAACAGTTTTTTGTTTGCACACAAAGTCAACAAATCTATTGATAATGATCTTTAAGTTTAATTTCTAAATGCTGGTTCATATTGGAGTTATTCATATACATATTCTGCTTTTCTTTAACCTTCCGTACAGCATAGACACCTAGAGAAGAGAATAAACAGTGCTTTATATAAAATTAAATATAGTCAACTGGAATATTGCTTGAGTCATGTATCTATTCAAGAAACACTTGTTAATTATAAAAGTAAACTATCATTTCATAAAACTTACCTACTTTTTCTGAACTTTATATACACATAATCTATCTTTGTCTTTATAATATCTGTTTTTACCCCACTACCACTATCTTGCTTGGGCTTCTTTAGTTTATTTTTATCTTTTGTGTTTTAGGGACTCTTCTACTAGTAATCCTAATATTCTGTACTGAGGGGATAATTCCTTTCTAACTTTACCATGGCTTCCATTTTATCCTACTCAAGTAAAAACCAATTAATATTATTTCATTTATTTCCACTGTATGACCCTTGGTTAGACTATGTAAGCTCTATTGAAAATTATGATACCAATATACTTTTGTTAAAGCTTTAAAACATAGTTTTTATTAGTTACATAGTTAAAAATATTTTTCTTCTCAAATCTTCTAGAAAACACTAGAATTTATGGAAAGAGAAAAACATAATTCAGCCTATAAGACTGAAAATCTTTTGTTTTTATTTCCATCTCTGACATATTGTAGACTTCTGTTAAATTAAAGAACCATGATAGAATATATTCTATATTTGCAACAAAAGCCACCCTTGAATCTTTTTCTCTGGATAAAAGGGAAGCAGAAATTTTCCCTGAATTCAAAGGAGGTTGTAATTGTGACTTCACACTATTATTTGTAACGCAACAATGATAAGAGGACCCCAAGAGCAAGGTTTTACTGGTACATTTCTAGAAGAATTTCAGCAACCTGAGCAGACCAGGAGTCTGAGTACCACTGTTGATCTTTTGGTAAAACTGTTTGTTGTAACAAAAATTTAAATGTAATAGGTTTATGGATAGGTGATATAGAAATTTTCAAAGGACTATACAAAAAGTATTCTAATAATTTTATGAACTTTTAGTGTCAGTTTCTCAAAATTGTAAATTCATGATATCATATAAAAACTGACTCCCTGAGATCACTTACATGGCATGGCTCTAATGCTTACTTAAGAAAAGCCAGACCCTGGGACCAGCAGTTGGTGTAATGGCTATGTTGCTGGAGTCCCATGTAATTGACTGTGATTCAAGTCCTGGACCCGGGGGCTTAAACTCATGCCCACGCGTGTGCATGTGTGCCCAAGATCCTGAGAAGAGAATGGAGGAGAAGGGACTGCGGCGTGGCCATACTCCCTGGGGGTGATTTCTCGCCTTCTGTCTCTCTCTGTCTCTCTCTGTCTCTCTGGCGAGCGCATGCGCCCTATAGCAAAAACCTCTCAAAAACAAAAAAAAATCCCAGACCCCATGTGGGAACCACAGTTAGAATCCTGCCAGGTGAGCCTGAAACACAACAGGCACGTATATGAATGCCCCAAGTCCGAGAGTCTGGAAGACAGAAGGGAGGAGACTGGCTGAGACATGACTAGACCCTGTGGCAGTGCTCGTCTCTGTCTCTCACTCTCTTTGTTACATATGTGTGCATGTGTTCTGTGAAGAACATAAAAAGAAAGTGAAATTGTCTTACTGAGAAGACTTCCTGTGCATTTGCTTTCAATACCTACACAGAAGGAAGGAAACAGCTTGAATGAGAACAACTTAGATTATAATAGATGTATCTATTGTGATCCAACACCACTGTTCTATTCACATTATTAGTAAGACACATTAATGCATGTTAAACTGTTATTAAGTAATGAATGATAAGTAAAGCATTCTAAATTAACAACTATTTTAGTAATTATTAATAACAGCTGTTTATTATATTTTTAGAGAGATTTTTGCTTTAGGGCATGTATGCACACCAAAGAGACAGAGAAAGACAGAAAGCAAAAAAATCACTCCTCAGAGGGATGGCCATGCCACAATCCCTTCTCTTCCATACTCCTCTCGGGATTTTGGGTATGCAAGCAAAAGCACCTGATGTGAGTTTTAAGCTGTTGAGTCTAGGACTCTTAACCTTGGTCGACGACATGGGAGTCCAGCAACATAACCATTACTCCAGCAGCTGGCCCTGCTATTTCTTTAAAAAAAAAAATCATTAAAAAAATTTTATTTATTATTATTTTAATTCACCAGAGAGACAGAGAGGGAAATTAAGAAACCGAGCTGCAAGATCTGGGACTAAGGCTGTAGTTGGCCATGTGAGAGTCCAATGCCTTAACCCCCATGCTATCTGCTGGCTCCAGTAACATAGAAGTTTGATAAAGTTTGGGATAGTTTACTTTTGAAAATGTGGTAAGTGATGTCATGTATTGAGTCAACAATTGTATTTTCCTGTTTATTTTCAGTCACACTTAAGATCTTTTCTTTGTTTATCCCTATAATTAATTTTCCACCTTTCAGATATAGTACTACTATTATCGTAGAATTTTTTTGCATAACAGATTTGATGAATGTGAAGCATTAAACATTATAATTCATATTTAAGATGTTAATAAGATAATATATTTTATACCAGATCCAAGTTTTTCTTTTTTTAGAGGTTTTTGCCTTGGACTGGATGTGTTTGTCAGAGAGTTAGAGACAGAGGGACTCAGAGACAGACAGAGAAGGGAAGTGAGAAATAACCCCCCAGAGAGGATGGCCATGCCACAATTCCCTTCTCCTTTGTTCTCATCCTGGGATCTTGGGCACATGCACATAACATGCATTGTGTGATTTTCAAGAAACTGGGTCCAAGACTTGAACTGTGGATGGCTGTGTGGGAGTCCAGCAGCATAACCGCTATGCCCTGGTTATGTTGCTGGACTCACCAGACTCACCTCTGCTGGCCGCACAAAATCCAATTTTGAAAGTAAAACTTATTTCCAGTTTTGAACTTAATAATTACAGATTTTGGGTTTATTTTAAGATACGCATACCAAATGCAGTTCTGTTATGCAAAGCTTGTTGATTCATTATAGGGATATTTTGTATTAAGGTAACATTTGCTTTGGCAAGCAATTATTTTATTGATCTTTCACCATGTAGTAGTTAATATAAAAGTTAGGGCTTTGGGAATAACAGATGATGTAATGGCTACATCACTGCAGCTGGAGTCCTGGATACCAGCATATGTGCATGTGTGCCCAAAATCCTGAGAGGAGAATGGAGGAGAAGGAATTGTGATATAGCCATACTCCTGTCCCCCAGGGAGTGATTTCTCGCTTTCTGCCTCTCTGTCTCGCTCTGTCTTCTGCCAAGCATATGCACCCTATAGTAAAAACCTCTCAAAAATAAATAAATAAATAAATAAATAAGTAGTAGTGGCTAGTGAAAAAAACCTGTATTAAAAAGGCTTGAAACATCCTTACATTTGAGGGACCAGCAGTTGGCGTAATGGCTATGTTGCTGGACTCCCATGTAGTCAACCGTGGTTCGAATCCTGGACCCGGTGGCTTAAACTCATGCTGGGCGCGTGTGCGTGTATACCCAAGATCCTAAGAAGAGAATGGAGGAGAAGGGATTGTGGCATGACCATTTGCCCTGGGGGGGAGATGATTTCTCACTTTCTGTCTCTCTGTCTCTCTCTGTCTTTCTGGTGAGCACACGCACCCAGTAGCAAAAACTTCTGAAAAAAAAAAGTACATTTGAGGAAAGAAAATAGTGATACTAGAGATAATATATTACTTTACAGTATTGCTAGCATCAGCCATTGTGAGGTCCACAATTTTACTCTATTTCTTTAATTCTAAGATGTCAATATCTGTAAAAGGTACCATCGATTTAACATCAGCTTTCTTGAGGAAGAAAACAGAAATGACTCACAAGTTTCTTTTGAAATCCATTGTAAAATGCATCCTAATTTAAGAAACATTAAAGATGTGAATATTAGTCTGTGATACATATGAAACCCACCCTATGGCAGACAACTTTTCATCTAAAATGAATGTTCTTTACCTAAACCAATAATAGCTTTCCTGAGGTTGTAGTAAATAGGTACGTAACAATTAATGGGTGCAGTTTTTATTTTAGGTTAGTTTTGATTGACATAAATTAGTACAAATATATGGCATACAGTGTGATGTTTCAAAGCATGTATACATTTTGTAATGAGCAAATCAGAATAATTAGCATGTCCATTGCTTCATGGATCAGTCCTTTGTGATAAGGTCATTCAAAATCATCTCTTCTAGCTTTTAAAAAAATGCATTTTTTTTTTGGAGATTTTTTTTTTTTTTTTTGCTATGGGGTGCGTGTGCTCGCCAGACAGACAGAGAGAGACAGAGACAGAAAGTGAGAAATCACCCCCCCAGAGGGGATGGTCACGCCACAATCCCTTCTCTTCCATTCTCCTCTCTGGATCTTGGGCACACACACACGCGCGCCCGGTGTGAGTTTTAAGCCACCAGGTCCAGGACACGAACTGTGGTCGACTACGTGGGAGTCAAGTGACATAGCCATTATGCTAACTACTGGTTCCAAAAAAAATGCATTATTTTTTATTATAATCACCCTATAGTGCATTAGAACCCTAGAATTTATTCCTGTTGTCTAACTAACTTCATGGCCCCTTGTCCAGCTTCTCTCCATTCCCCTTGGTCTTTCTTCTCTGGTCTTAGAATCTTCTATTCTACTCTACTATGAGTCCAACTTTTAAATATTACACATGAGTGAAATCATCCAGTACTTGTCTGTCTATATCTGGCTTACTTTACTTACTATCCATAAGGTTTATCCATGTTGTCACAAATGACAGGCTAAATAGTGTTCTATTGTACAGAAAATTACATTTTCTTTATCCATCTATACATCAATGGATGCAAACTACACATCTGATAAGAGGTTAAAATCTGTCTTAATTTGTTTTTGTGTTATTAAAAGAAATACCTGAGACTGAGTGATTTACTGAGAAGTAGAGATTGGTTAAGTTTATGGTTGGAAGTCCATCGGCCAACTTCTGGTGAGGCTACAACCATTGCAAAGACCAGGATCTTGAACAGAGTGGCTACCATAAATTTCTGCCTATTTTATTCTCTTTCCTTCCTAGACCAGATGTCGGGACGTAGGGACCATGCCCTAATGACTTCCTCATATGTACAAGCCCCACCATTGGATACCATAAAGGAATTAAGTGTTCACTTAGCCCCTTGTAGTAACACCAAATTCCAACACACACATTTCTGGGGGACAGCCAAATTGCAGCAGTATCCAAAATATATACAGATCTCAAATAACTCAAAGCAAAAAAAAAAAAAAAAAAATTAAGTAAAAAATTTTAAAAATCCAATATATGAATAGTCAAAAGACCTGAATAGATATTTCTCAAAAGAAGACATCCAAATGGATAACAGGTATATAAAAAAATGCATAAGGAAATACATAATGGCTAGTATCAAAAAGTCAGACGGTAACTAGTGTTGGCCAAGATGTGGAGAGAAGGGGACCATTTCGCACTGTGGGTGGGAAAGAGAATTAGTACAGCCATATGGAAAACAGCATGGAGGTTCCTCAAAGAACTAAAAAGAGAGCTAGCAATCCCAATGCTAGGTACATATCTGTGACGTGAAATCTGTATGCAAAAGAGATACCTACACTCTTGTGTTTATTGCTGCACTATACACAAGAGTGAACATGTGGATATGGTTCACGATTAAGTAATTGCATGATCTCTTTTCCGTATGTAGTCAGGTTTGGAAAAATGCATTCCGAAATATTTCACTATATGACATCCTATTATTTCTATGTCTGAAAAATGTGGGTGTAAGAAGTTTATACATTACTTTGAAGGAATAGAATTTATGAAAAAAATGTATCATTATAAATTGAATTACTACTATCTTACTTTTTCTTGCCAGTAAGAGTTTATCATGAGCATAGTTTTAGGAAGAAAATGGAGTGTGATTTTGTGAAATATTTCAAGTTATATTTTTTAAGTTTGTATTAACTTAGCACTGAGTGAACCAATGAGACAAAAAAAGTGAAATAATTGCTAAGATAAATCAAACATAGTTTTATTAGGACATTAGATAGATTTATGAGGATATTTGGAATAAAAGAGATATAGCTTTTTTTTTTTTTTTTTTTTTAAGATTTTGCTATAGGGCACATGCACTTGCCACAGAGACAGATAGAGACTGAAAGACAGAAAGCAAGAAATCACTTTCTTGTTGGGGGATGGCCATGCTGCAATTCTTTCTCCATTCTCCACTCGGGGTTCTGGGCCACATGGACACATAACTGGCATGAGTTTTAAGTCACTGTGTCCAGGACTTGAACTGTGGTCGACTACATTGGAGTCTAGTTATGTAACCATTAAATCATCTGCTGGCCTCAAAACATAGCTATGTTTTAAGGAGAAAGCCTAGGTTTTTCTTTGCTTTTGCCTTGTTTGTATTACGCATATAAATGTTTTGAAACTTATTAATAATTCCATGGTTTATACATGATATTCACATACTTTCCAAAAACATAGAACATTGCTTATTTTAAGTAAATATTTTTATTAAAATATAAAAGTATTAAATATTAAATAATATTTGTATTGAAGTATAAAGATGGAATAGTGGTTTGTCACTGGACTCCCACATGGTCAATAGTGATTCAAGTCCTTGACCTGGTGGCTTCAAAATCACACAGGGTGCATGTGCATGTGTGCTCAAGATCCCGGGAGGAGAATGGAGGAGAAAGGACTGTGACATGGTCAATCACCCGGGGGTGGGGGGGTGATTTCTCACTTTCCCTCTCACTGTGTCTGTCTCTCTCTCTCTCTCTCCCTCACACATGCCCTGAGGCAAAAAGAAAATCTCTTAAAAAAAAGTGAAAGAAATGTAAGTAAATATTGATGTGTGTATGCATGTGCTTCTGTGTCCCTATGTGTGTATATACATATGTGTATATATGTAAGTGTCTTCTGTATCAGTACAAAATTTCTGCTCTTACTTTGATCATATGGACAGATGCAAAGCTAGCAGAATGGGATGAATTCAAATAGTCTTAATTGAGCCTGTCTTGTAGACTTAATTAGGTATGCAGAAGCTTAAAATACATCTGGACTGTAAAAAAGGCATAATGAGTATCTGCTCTAAGAATTTGATCTTGTTATTGTTGTTTTTAAAATTCCTCTGTGGGTGTCTGTGCATATCTGTGAGTTTGTGTAAAAATAGTAGCTATTACTTCTAGTAGTTTCTTCTGGGGGAGTGTGCATGGTTTGGTACGTGTGTGTGTGTCTGCAAATAGATTTGAAAGTGTTATTAGCAAATTCACAGGTGTAAAAACCCAAAGTCCAACTATTTTTGGAATTCAATCCTACAAGTAATTTTCAAAATTTTTTATTATTGTACAAATAACAAGACATTATTAAAAAAATGTGAGAAAAATTTCCCACATTTTAAATTATCTTCATTATTTATTTTATTTTGTTACACTGTATTTCTTAAATTATTTACGTGTGTTTAATTATAATGTGAATTTATACTCTACTTTTTAACTAAATATTTTAAAATTTAGTGTTCTTGTTTGACTATGCTCAGTAATAGTTACATATTTTCAAAGATTATTTTAAATATTTTAAATGTCTATAGTAATGAAAGATGTTTGTATTTACTTCTATTGTATACCATAACACAGAAATGGGACTTTAAAAACTCATTTTCTGGGTCCAACAGATGGCATAAGTGTTACATCACTGGACTCCCATGTAGTCAACCACAGTTTGAGTCGCAGACTCAGTGGCTTAAAACTCATTCTGGGTGCGTATGTATGAATGCCCAAAATCTTGAAAGGAGAATAGAGAAGTTCAGATTGTGGCATGGCCATGCCCCCTAGGGTGTTGATTTCTCACTTAGTCTCTCTGTCTCTGTGTCTCTGATGAGTGCACACACCTTATAGCAAAAAGCTTTCTAAAATAAATGAATAAATATATAAATAAGTAAACCAATAAATGCATTTTTTCTCCTTAAAGTTCATTATAAAATGTTATAACTCATATTTTAATTTCTTCTGTTGCATAACCAGAACATCTTGCATTCATGAATGAACGATAAAATGATGAAATATATAGCCATTACAGAAACAAACATTAGTTAATCCAAAGCTCTGTCCCCCAAAATAGAACACCATATAATGTAATATTCAGACATAGACAGGTGCCAGAATAAACAAAAAGAAAAAAAAAGAAAACAAACTAACAAACAAAAAAATGAGGGGCCAGCAGATGGCTTAGAGGTTACATAGTTGTAATCTCACATGGCTGACACAGTTCAAATCCTGGACCCAGTGGCTTGAAACTCATGCTGGGCGCATGTTGCATGCATGCCCAAGATTCCAGGAGGAGAATGGAGGAGAAGGGATGTCCCTTTGGAGGAGGGTGATTTTTCTCTTTCTCTTTTACTGTCTCAGTCTCTCTTTCTCTTCCCAGCAAGCACACATGCCCTAAGGGGGAAAAAAAAACTCTTAAAAAAAGGCAGAATGAAGAGGGATAGATTAAGAATATATGATAAGAATATTTTGTATTCGATTAATTATACTATATTTACTATAAGAACAAAATTTTCTGTATATGTACATAGAAAAGGAGAACTTAAATTGAAACCCATACTAAATAGTTACTATATATGTTCTATACATTTAGAATATATCATTTATTCTTTTGATTATTCTTGCTTGCTTGAATATGTCCTTGGTATTAGCAGTATAATACTTATATTAGTTTATATATGCAAAACAAAGCTATTTGTGGCTGATATTATAGGAATTGGATTAATTATGTAAAATGAAATTTAATTAATAAGTTTTATAGTTGTTGACTATAAAATAACAAAACTTATGCTAAATCTGATGTAATACAGTATATGAATGTATTTACTTGAAACTGTTTAGTGATTTATAGTTCATGTTATTTCATCTAGGCTGTTATAATAAATTAGACTGGGTAGCTTCTCAACAACAAATACATTTGTCATGGTCTGGAATCTTGGAAGTCAAAAACCAAGGTGCCAGCTGATTTGGTACCTGGTTAGGGCCCCTTTCCTGATTCCTAGGTGATTCCTTCTCCTTCCTGCTGTGTCCTCACAGGGCACTGCCCAGTAGGGTATCTCATAAGGACGCTGATCCACTTGATGAGGGCTTCACCCTCACGCTTTCCTCAACTCCCATAGGACTCAGGTACTAATCTCACTGTGATTTGGTTTTAACATACGACATAAGCATTCAGACTGCAGGATAATTTATTCTTATAAATTCTAGATTTCTTCATACACATTTATAAATATATGTACACACAAATACATGCTTATGAAACTGGTCTAAATACAGTAAAAAGGAATGTCTTACTTTAAATGGGTGCTTCTCCGGGCATAGTATTTGTGCTCTGCTTTGGAAATGATAAGCAACCACAAGGTCAGTAACACAGTGGTTAAGCCCTGTGCATAGTGAGCTGTGCAGTGACCACACCTTATTGGGAGGTATCTTTTCTGTCTTTCTAGTGAGTGTGCATGCCCCCTGATAATTAAAGACAAACAGAGATGGCTGGCTGATGGTGTAGTGATTAAGGAGGCTGGATCCTACATAGCCAATGGTGCAGTTCAAATCTCAGACCCAGCAGCTGAGAAACATGTTGTACATGTGTGTGTGTGTGTGTATGCCCAAAATCCCAAGAAGAAAATGGAGGATAGGGATTAAAGTGTGGGCATCCACCCGCAACCCCACCCCTAGGGGGGGTACTTTCTCATTTTCCCTCCCTCTCACTGTATGTCTGTCTCCAGTGAATGAATGTAAACTATAGTAAAATAAATAACAATAAAAAAATAGAGAAAGAAATAAAAGCAATTATTGATTCCTCCGTCTAAGGTGAAAACTTACGGTTGAAAAAAATGACAGTAACCTCTGTTTACCCCTATCAAAAGATTATGTTAACTTTAATTTTCTATTTTATATGATGAAACAATTGTGATTTCAAATAGGTATATGAGATACCTATTTGTTAAGTTATTAGTTTCTATGATTATTCTTTTTTAAGTGAAACATTTACTTAATATTTAAATATGTTAAACATTTTAGAAGTTTTGAGCCACTGCGCTTTTTTTCTTTAAAAAAAGTATTAGTTTTTTTTCAAAAAATTTGTTTTATTTTTTATTTTATTTTATATTTAAAAATGTATACATTCAATCACTGTACACCACTTGTATAATGAATTTTCTTAGCATGAATACACTGTACTCCAGTACAAAGGCATCATATATGTTATCATCAACATACCTCTGCATGGTTATTCTTGTACTCCCAGGTTTTAGGTGGTTTCTTTTACCTATCGAATGGACACATTAAATGCTCCCACTATGAAGTATCATCATCTACAGCGAGAATAATGAACTTTATAACAATAAAATATTAGTAAAGGTCAGTAGAACCCTACATAGAATCAGTATAGATAAGAATAGACATTAATGAATTAATAAATTGATTAAATGCAAGGTAAATTTTTTTTCAAAAGGAACAAAAGTATCTATTTGTGATAAATATGGTAATGTTTTATGGATAGATATTATGTTCTCAAAATATTAGAAAGGTTTTGAATATTTTGTTACTAACAAATTTTAATTCTGGATTACATTGTTAAGTTTTGCAATTTACTAAAAAATGAGAAAATATCCTTCTGTAGATGAGTAATTTCATAAGTACCCTTAAATTTTACTTAAATAAATAATTAGACTTAAAACGGGTATCTAGCATATAGATCACTTTAGGCTCGGTATCCATATGCCTACTGAGAACTACTGGTCTGGAAATGTAAACATTTAAAATAGTAAGAAAAAGTCTGCAAAGGAAAGAGAAAATTGGTTAATAGAAAAAAAAAAAAAAAAAAAAACCAGGATGTTGGATCTAACATTTACAGAGCTTTAGCTTATATCCAAGATAACTTTAAAATCAACTGGCAATAAAAAATGGATAAAATCATTGAATATTCATTGTGGAAGGAAGCATTTAAAAGATATATACATAGTGTTGAATTCCCAAATAGCAACTTTACTACAGACAGCATTATCAGTTAAATTTATGTTTATATTACTTACAAACTATAGCACATACATATACAGAGATATATTTTAGGGATTGGAATAATAATACTGATAATGATGATCGAGAAAAATAAGGAGAAGCTATTGGATGATGAAATAGGAATTTTAATGTCTCTGTATTGACTGATATGCATGGTATTCCTTCTGGATAGAGAAATGTAATACACTGCTAAATTATATGTGATTCAATATAATATAAACAAGATTATGATGATAAAAAAGAATGTCAAAAAAAGATATGATTTAGGTAATTATCAAAATAAATCACAAAATTCAGAAAGTATAACTTTATATTATGAAACTAAAACAATGGATTCAATTGAAATTTAAGATTTCTAATTGGCAAATATATACATATCATGAATAAATTTGAAAAACAGCTGAAATTATAGATGTGTATTCATCCATACATATTTATGTATGTGTATATGTGTGTGTGTAGCAGAAAAAAAGTGTTAAACTAAATGTACGAACAGCTTATGCAAATCAGTGAAAACATGCCCATCAAATCCTTAGAAAAATGAGCAGAAGAGTAAGGTGTGGGTTAAAGAGTTCCAAAAAATAAAAAATCAATAAAAGAGATTGCATCATGTAAAATATTCAGTCTCAAGAATATTAAATTAAAATATATAATGATTAGCAATGATTTAAAAGATAAAGTTGTGTTTACTGTCTGGGAATGTTTAGTTTTGGAACAGTTTATGCAGATTGAAAATGTTCATACCGTTGGTGTGTCAATTCTACTACTTAGATTAAAATATTGAACCAATGTTCAAAGATACATATAAAGGATGTTCATGCATTACTGTTTTTAATACCTCTAAACTAGATACAAACTTAATATTATTATATGATGAAATATAAATATAGAACACAATCAGAAGGTTATTGAAAAAAATTAGAGATCAATATGTTAACTTGGACTGATGGCCGTGCTGTATTGTGTAGTGCAAAAAGGCACATGACAAATTAGAAGGATTGCATTTTTGTAAAAAGTAAGACTATTAGTATGATTACTTATAACATATTAGGGAATATATCTGGGAAGTTACCCAAGTGCAAAGCAGAGTAAGAAAAGAGGAATTCCTTTATGCAAAGTATAGCTCAAGGTAAGATATATGAGGGAGAAAGGTCATATTTATACGTATAACAAGAACAGGCACCAAAGACAGTGGGATATTTGAGCAGAGACCAATGGAAAGCAAGGAAATAAATAAAGATGGGGTTAGGGTGTACTGTAGAAAGATACCTGGGAAAAGCAAGAAGTATAAAAGCCGTGAAGCAGAAACATATTTGTTCTGGTTCAAGTACTTTAAGAGGACAGAGTAAGTGAAAGAGAAAGCAAAGAGTGATACAAAACGAGATATTTGGAACCATTATTAGTAAAATTAGAAGGCATTAGATGGATTTTGCAAAAGCATGTACTTGATCCAACTTATTTTTAAGAATTGCTGTGTCTTGGGAACCAGCAGTTAGCATAATGGCTATGTCGCTGGACTCCCATGTAGTCGCCCGCGGTTCGCGTCCCGGACCCGGTGGCTTAAAACTCACGCCGGGCACGTGTGCATGCGTGCCCAAGATCCCAAGAGGAGAATGGAGGAGAAGGGATTGTGGTGTGACCACTCCTCTGGGGGGCGATTTCTCGCTTTCTATCTCTCTGTCTCTCTCTGTCTGGCGAGCGCATGCACCCTATAGCAAAATCCTCTCAAAAAAAAAAAGAATTGCTGTGTCTTAGGACCAGTAGATGGCATAATGGTTACATCTCTGGACTCTCATGTAGTTTGAGTTCCAGACCTGGCGACTTAAAACTCAAGCAAGGCATTTTGACCATGCATCCCTAGCAGAGACTGGAGGAGAAGGGACCATCCCTCCTGGTGGGGGAATGATTTCTCACTTTCTGTCTTTCTGTCTCTCTGGAGAACTCATGTACCCTATAGCGAAAACCTCTCAAAAACAAAAACAAAAAGATTGAAAAGAATTGCTGTGTCTTAAAAATGGACTTACAGGCAAAGATGAAAGCACCTAATATCTTTCAGACTTTTAGTAATCCAGGCAAAAGAGATTGGTGATTTGTATGTAAGTGATGATTTTTTTTAATTAATTTATTTTTCCTATACATTCAATGACATTATGTAGCTTATGAAGTGAACATTTCAATATGTGAACATTTCTCCCCAGTCCAGTTGATCAAAATATCTTCAACAGATTACACCACACCTCCCTGTCCCGTCAGTGCTCTGCCTCTGTATCCCTCCTCCAAATGTCCTTCCCTAGGCCCCTTTCCTCCACACTCATAGCATCTGACATTCACACCCATCTCTTGTGTTTGTATATCTTTTAGTCAATCAGTTTTGGTCATAGAGTGCAGATACTCGGTATATATTAAGTGGGGACATACAGTGTCTCTCCTTCTCTGACTTATTTCACTCAGCAGTAAATCTTCCATATTCTTCCACTTTCTGTCGAAAGCCAGGGTTTTATTGGTTTTTAGGCTGAATAGTATTCCATAGAGTATATGTGCCAGTTTTCCAATCCATTCATCCACATGGGGGCATTTGGGTTGATTCCATGTCTTAGCAATCATGAACAGTGCTGCAATAAACATTGATGTGCAAGCACTTTTCAAATTAAGAATTCTTCTATCCTTTGGGTAGATACTGAGGAGTGGGATTGCTGGATCATATGGTAGATCTATTTGTAGATTTTTGAGTAATCTTCTAATAGTTCTCCACAGTGACTGGACCAATTTACATTCCCACCAGCACTGTAAAAGAGTTCCCCTTTCACCACACCTCCCCCCCCCCAACACTTATCATTGTTTTTTTTTTTTAATCTTAGACATTCTGACTGGGGTTAGGTGGTACCTCATTGTTGTTTTGATCTGCATTTCCCTTACGATGAAGAATGTGATAAAGGATGTTGAACATTTTTTCATATGCCTTTTGGCTATTCGTATGTCATCTTTAGAGAGTGTTTTTTTTCAACTCCTTCTCCCATCTTTTAATAGTGTTGATCTTCTTTTTCCAAACAGCTTCTTTAGTTCCTTGTGTATTCTGGTTATCAGTCCCTTATCTGATGAATAATTTACAAAAATATTTTCCCATTCTGAGGGCTGTCGATTCACACTAATTACTGTGTCTTTTGCCATGTAGAAACTTCTTAGTCTGATGTAATCCCACTTGTCTATTTTGGGGATGATCGATTGTGCTTTGAGGGTGTTATTTAAGAAGTCTTGCCCTACACCTACACCAATGTCTCCCAGAGTTTCCCCAGTGTGTTCCAGGAGCAGCTTTATAGTTTGAGGTCTTAGATTTAGATCCTTGATCCACCTTGATTTGATTTTTGTCAAAGGTGAGAGGTAGGGGTTCAGATTCATCTTTCTGCAGGTGGAAATCCAGTTTTTCCAGCATCATTTGCTGAAGAGGTTTTTGAAAGTGACGAAAAGTGATAGGATTTTGAAAAATATGTATATATACTTAAGTTATTACTTTGTTATATTTATGTAAATATATATTTCTTATCAAATATATTTTATTCTGGAAATAATACTATCTATCATATATATAGATATATTGTGTTGTTGGAAAAGTCATGACATACTTTTCTGTTTTTCTATGCAAAAATGCATCATGACTTTTCCAAAAACCCAATTATTGTGCTTGTGTATAAAACAGAATATAAAAAAAATAGATAAATGGTTGCATTTCATACATACTTATCTCTACTATGCTCTTTTTTATGTGACAAAATATTTCAGAGATTGCTCTACAGTAGTACATAGAAATATACCTTATCCCACTTTATAGCTATATGATTTTCTGTTGTATGGATGTACTACTTTGCATAAATGTACTACTTTGCATAACCAGTTCCTTATTGATGGAGTCTGGGTTATTTCTTGTCTTTACTGTTACAAATAGTCTCCCTGTCCCTGTGCTATTACTTAATGACCTACCTTTTAAGGATGCTCAGATGCAAGACAGGTTCTCCAGCACAGACAATCCCCTTTCTTAGTCTTTGTCTCATTCCAGCAGTTGGTTAGTATTCACCACACCAAGCCATCACAATCAGTCAAGACTACATATTTCATTTATAAATTTGTACTTTATTGTGCACCATAGTAGTATTCAGAATAAATAAAAACAACTGTGCTGGGTTTATATTATTCTGTTGTGGTGTATTTTGTTGCTTTCTGGCACCTATCTAATGTTTGCTTTTTATATGGATAAAATTACATTATCCTAGTGAAGTGTCATGTGATACCTATTGAAAAAATGTATACCCTATGGTATCATACACAGGACGTCTCCCTTTAAGCTTCTCCCTTATGGACCAATTTGCTTAGTGACCTAATCATAGGAACAGAACTCCTTGGTTAACTGAGAAGTGCCTGTATTAGGATGAAAAAAAAAAAAAAAAACAAAAAAAAAGACAAAAATAATCGAAGTTTTGGCCTGAAAGATGATATATTTTAATTTTGTTCAATTTGAGTTAGTTTACATGGTTAGTGGAATACAGATATAGAAAGTGAAGGTGGAAAGGGGACATAATAATTTGAGAACTGAGTTCTAGAGCAAACCAAGTGAAGGCCTTACACCTAGAGATGATGAAGAGCCTGCCAAGAGTAGCAGCAACTAAGAGAATGTGACTCTGTAGGTCCAATGTGAAAAAACATTTTAAAGAAGGAGGGACTGATCCACTGAATCAAATGTTTCCAATATGTCACATCCAAGGAGGACTCAGAATTGACCCTAGATTTAACTGTCTAGGTAAGACTTTGGCCTTGACGGCTATTTTCTAAGTGTTACATAAGGCTACATGGCCCAATCTTCCTTGATTCTACAGAAAATGCAACCATCTCTTGTGCGATGGCTCTATATGTCTTAAAAATTGGGATTGTATGGGGCCAGTAGATGGTGTGGTGGTTGAATTGCTGGACTCCCACATATCTGACTGCAGTTTGAGCCCTGGATCTAAAGGCTTGCTTTCTCACTTTCCCTCTACCGCTCTCTCTCTCTGTCTTTGTCTGGTGAGTGCACATGTCTTGTAGCAAATTGAAAATAATAATAAAATAAATTAAATAAATCTGTGAAAAAAAGAGAAAAAAATGGGATTATAAAATCCTTGAATGTGTATTTTTCTTTTTTATCTTTATATGAATAATTGCCTAAGAGGTTTTTTTTTTTTCTGTATTTCAAAGGGTTAGAAATGACTGTAAATGTTTAATCTTAAATGTCACTTTTTTCTTACAACTTTCCCATTATTTCAGAAACACATGAATTAATCAGCAACAAATTGTTCAAAAAATGTTTAAAGTATGAAATGGAAAAAATTAATATTTCTAGCAATTAGGCAGGTTTCCAGAAATGATCCTTACTTTTAAAAAAGTCTTATTCAAATTAAAAAATGATATTGGTATTATATGTGCAATTAAAAATAATGTTCAGTCAGTAATACCAAGTACTTTTAAAAATAATTATTTTAACTAATGGGGTAGCTTTGTGTCATTGTGCAAAAGTATTCTTTGTTTAAAATATGTAATAAAGTCTACAATTACCTAAGTAAAGGAAATAGCATTATTTAAGTTTGTATTACTGCATTTAAAGTAAAACATTAAAAAAAGATAAGATAGTGGATATGAGCACTACATTGTGCAATTAAGTTAAATGATTGATATGACTATCATTTCTAGTTCACATTTTAGTTATACACAGACATTTTAAATGTAAAATTTTCCCCATTAAAATTCCAAACATGGTTTTCATACTGTGATGTCATGTTTTTATCTTCAATTTTATGAGATAAATATTTTTAAGTGTAAAAACACATGATCTGAATGAAAATATGGCTAAGAGGTGAAAGTCTACAACACTGAATGAAGATGGAATGATATTTGGTTTCTTTCTTGAAAAGTTTGGTGAAATTATTTAATTATGGGACAACTTATAAAGTTCACTACAGAATGTGAAAAAATGAACATTTCATAAACTAATGCTTGGGGGGAGCCAGCAGTTAGCGTAATGGCTATGTCGCTGGACTCCCACGTAGTCGCCCGCGGTTCGCGTCCCGGACCCGGTGGCTTAAAACTCACGCCGGGCGCGTGTGCATGCGTGCCCAAGATCCCAAGAGGAGAATGGAGGAGAAGGGATTGCGGCGTGACCATCCCCCCTGGGGGGATGATTTCTCGCTTTCTGTCTCTCTGTCTCTCTCTGTCTCTCTCTGTCTGGCGAGCGCACATGCCCTATAGTGAAAATCTCTCAAAAACAAACAAACAAACAAACAAACAAAAACTAATGCTTGGGAACATTCATTTTTAAACAACTTTTGGGGAAACAATTATTTGAAGTAAAAAATATTTTATTTAAAAATATAAAACATTATCCAGGAAACAGAACTGGCATATTTGGTAGAAAGTATAGATGATATAAAACAGCATGAAAATGGAAAAATACTCCCAAATTGTCCAATGTTTCAATACACTCTTTTTTTCTCATGTAATCCTAGTAACTGAAAAGCTTGTAAGATTATAGAAGGTTCAAAATTATAAATTGACTGCATAAAATATTACTTTTCCCTCACGTGGTTCTAGAATTTTTAAAGTAAGCACTGCAGGCTATAATTTGACTACTGATAGAAAATAAATTATCTTCAGTGAATTCTCCATTTTGACAACTTTATCATTTAGACCAACGTACATTTGGCTTTACCTCCTCATTCTTAATCTTAAAAGTGCTGTCTCCTTCCAGGCTGATCCTTTGAAAACAAATTCTTTGTCCTTATTTAGGTTATTAAACTGTAAATGTCAATCTTTACCCATTTCTAAAGGTTTTTATTGATTGCTGACCTAAAAAAGACGAGATGTACCCTCATATATTAAAATTACCGTTCTACATGGGATATGTTTTTAAAAATTCAAATGAATTATAAGTACACAATTAACTTTAAAACTTCTTAATAAGGAGGTGACATAATTCTTGAGGATATAATTTGTGCATTCTTCCAATTTCTTAGCCTATTAGCTTAATTTGGCCCTGCAGAAATAGACAGATAGGTTTGTTTCTCCTTTCGAAGTCCATCAGTAAATATCTACATCATTGACTGACATACTAGGTTTTGTGAAAGCCAGGAGTTTCTTTAGTAAAAAGAAACATCATGAAATTATAAAGCAAATATATACACAAACAAGCAACTATCACCACAGAGAGCTAAAAAAGATCTTCTAAATGTAAAATTAATTATAACTAATTTCTATTTAAAATATTTTCTTTATAGGTTTTATTTTTGAGAGGTTTTTGCTATCAGGCACGTGCACTCGCTGGAAAGACAGAGAGACAGAAAGTGAGAAATCACCTCTCCCCAGGGGGGATGGCCACGCCTCAATCCCTTCTCCTCCATTCTCCTCTCGGGGTCTTAGGCACACATGCACACTCACCCAGTGTGAGTTTAAGCCACCAGGTCTGGTACTCGAACCGCGGTTGACTATATGGGAATCCAGCGACATAGTCATTATGCCAACTACTGGTCCCTGTTCTTTATAGATTTTTAAATGTGAGATGTGAAAATAATGTGTATAGGATGAAGCTATAACAATCTTCAGAATTCAATCCACACTAGTTTACCCACTTTCTTACATGCAGAAAGGAATGCAGAAAGTCATTTATTCAGCGATTCCGCATAAAGACTCAGTGTATGCTGTTAGCATAGTTTATTTCTCTAACATGTCCTTGCATTATTTTCTTAATATGCAATATGTTGGTAATGATGGCATTCATTACTATCATATTATTATAGTATTATATTCTCATAAGTGAATAAAAAAAAACACATAAAATGTCAACCTGATATAATATTGACCAATTGATAGATGTTAATTATGATGATTTTGTTGTTTTTGTTATCATTATCATGCATAATTGTATTCTCTTTTAGCAAAATATTTAGTTTCTTCTACTTGGGATTAAAATGTGTGAAAGGGAGGCAAACACTTCCAAGGTAACAATGACTTCTAATGAGGTATGGGGAGGAGGCTAGTGAGAAATGGACAATATTCTCTGCATATTGAATTTCAAACTGGAAGTTAGAATGCAGTGTCCATTTCTGACCATTATTTGTGTTATTAGTGGTGGCTTGCTTCCCAGACATGCTTACCAAAATATAACGAAGCCAAAATGTAGCTGCTTTAGTTGAATATTCTGGGAATTTAAATACTATTGAGAACACTGTTATAAACAGATGATACACTCTGCTCAAACATCAACAGCTTGCTAATATGTCCTGGAATTCCAACCTCTTTCTTAGTTGTGAATTTCCTACATTATAGTGTAAGAGTTTCAAATGGTAATAATCTAATAGTCTATGAAAAATAATCTTTTTTTTCAAAAATAACATAGTTTTTAATAAAGTATGAATACTAATTTTAGAAAATGTAACACAGCGGGCCAGCAGATGGTGAGATGGTGTAATGGTTACGCTGCTGTACTACCACATAGTTGACTAGTGTTCGAGTCCTGGATCCGGCAGCTTAAAACTTAGACTGGGCGCATGTGTGTGCGTGCGCAAAATCCCAAGAGGAGAATGGAGAGAAAGGGATTGCCGTGTGGCCATCCCCTCTTGGGGGGCTGATTTCTCACTTTCTGTCTCTCCAGTGAGTGCACATACCCTATAGCAAAAATCTCTCTAAAAAAATTAAATTACAAAGAAAATGTAACAGAAAATTATCACGAGGACACATTAACTCATTCCTATTTGGATACTTCCACAAATAAAACAATTATTGAAATTAGCTAACACTAAGTGTTGTCTAATCAAATCATTTTAAAATAATCTTTTTGAATGACTCAAATAAAGGAAGATTGTTAATGTAGGCCTACCTAGTAGAAACACAATTATATTCTTCCATTAATCATCTCAACAATTATTTGTGCAGAAAGCCTAAGTCAGAGCTGCTGATAACACAAAAGGATACAGGAGAGAAATTTGAGTTTACATGTCTAGGGTATGAAGGATATCATTTATAACTACACATCATTGTTTCTTTGTTTCTAGTTATTTGAAAACTCATCGAATCAAATCTTCTAAATATGACTATGTGAGAATTTTACATTATAGGAAAAGCCTAATTCTTTCTTAGTACGTGGAATTTTAGTAGCCATATTGGTTGTGGGTGGAATTCAGGAACTACTTGGGTCCTACTGCCAGACATTCCTGTGTAATTGCAATATGCCCACCAAAAATGGAAGACAGTTTTGAGGATAAAGCTTCTTATAAACAGACAAAGAGATCTTGGATTTTCTTAATTATTTTTCCCAAGCTAAAAGAATGAGTCAGTGCACAAACCATTGGTGACAATGAGAAGATACAAGGAAAGAGCACAAATATTGAAGAGAAGTATTGCTATATCTTCCTCCCTGCTCCTTATATTTTTGTCTGGTCCTAAGTTAATAATTTTGCATTTTTCAGTAGGTAAACAGAGCTATTATAAGGTTTTTTGTCATTAGCAAAGAAAAGTAATCTCAGATGAAAAAAAATTGATATAGTGGTTTTACATGCAGCTGTTCTGGTGGGTTTTTACCCATTGCTATCTGCTCCAGGTGTACAAAACAGTTGATAAATAATTCAAAATAGAATTGTAATATTGGTATGAAAATGTGTTTCAAAATTAGTTAGACCTTGGGGGCCCTCAGGTGGCGTGGTGGTTAAGGGCACTGGACTCCCACATGGCCAACAGTGGTTTGAGTCCCAGACCTGGTGGCTTGCTTTCTGTTTCTCTCTCTCACTCTGTCCCTCTCTGGTCAAATTAAAATTAATAAACAAAGTTAAATAAAATGATTCTTAAAATTAGTTAGACCTTGACTGTCTTAATGAAAACTGAAACATAAGACACTGAAAGCTAACACTTACCTTCTCGGTCATCAGATAAGAATTTCTTTACCACCTACTTGTTAGGTAAACTGTATGAGATTCATTAAACCTACTGAAGAGAGTAACCAGTGGCTATTATTATTAGATCAGATACAGTTAATTAATTCATTCAATCATTCAATAAATATTTAAGTGACTATCTGAGTAAAGGGGGCTGAACTGTTGGATTCTGATTGAATAATAGATCTAAAATTTTTAAAAGGCGGGCAAATGGAACAGGGGTAAAGAGCATCTCTATTGGAATTCCTTTCTATGAATGGCAGTTTGATGCCAATTGGTAACTAATCTCTCACTCTGTCCCTCTCTGGTCAAATTAAAATTAATAAACAAAGTTAAATAAAATGATTCTTAAAATTAGTTAGACCTTGACTGTCTTAATGAAAACTGAAACATAAGACACTGAAAGCTAACACTTACCTTCTCGGTCATCAGATAAGAATTTCTTTACCACCTACTTGTTAGGTAAACTGTATGAGATTCATTAAACCTACTGAAGAGAGTAACCAGTGGCTATTATTATTAGATCAGATACAGTTAATTAATTCATTCAATCATTCAATAAATATTTAAGTGACTATCTGAGTAAAGGGGGCTGAACTGTTGGATTCTGATTGAATAATAGATCTAAAATTTTTAAAAGGCGGGCAAATGGAACAGGGGTAAAGAGCATCTCTATTGGAATTCCTTTCTATGAATGGCAGTTTGATGCCAATTGGTAACTAAACTAGAGGCACCGTAAAAGGTTGTTTTTTTTTTTTTTTTTTTTTCCTTTACACATGGGAAATCATTGAATCTGAAGATACCTCCAGATGATTGTCTTTTCCAGGGTCAGCTCATTGTAAATAATGTTTCTTTCTTTTTATAACTTTCCTTAATGAATCTCTCACAATATTTAAATGTATGTTCTTTTTGTTAATTGTGATATGGATTTTCATAACTTACTGGATGTAGAAAGATAAAATGACTTCCTTATGGCTGCTTGGACATAATAATTAATTTATTAACTTGCTAAGATATTCTGTGTTAGTTTTATGATAATCATTTAACTGGTAGAAACAAAAATTATGACTTTGGGTTGATTCCATAGCTCAGTGGATGAGGGGGCGGCATCATGAATAGTCAACAGCAGTGAAAACCAACCCTGGGCACTTGAAAAATGCCAAGTGCATGTACCTGAGTGTCCCGAATCCTGACAGGATGGAGGACTGGAGGAGAAGGGATTCTGGTGTGACTTCAGAAACTCATGCATCTCTCTTTCTTTCTCTGTCTCTCTCTGGAGAGTATAAATGACCTCTGCAATTAAAAAAACATTTTCTGCCTTTCTTAGTATCCTAAATATATCTTAAAAACATATGTAGTTCAGATGCCTTTTAACATGTGGAGATTCATTTGTCACTTTACTTGGAAGTGGTGATATTTCATCTCACTTAATACCCATTTGTGTATAGTTTGGATTGGTCTGATGATTTTTACATCCTATGCAAGTTTAAGTTTTTAAATTCCTTATAATAAATTTGTTTAGTCTTCAGAAATGTATTGTGTTCAAGAAGATATTCTAGCTTTTTCTTATGGTTGACAAATTTCAAAGAAATTGTGCCATTTAATTTCATGGTAAAACATTTCATTTTTTTATTTTTCAGGATTGAATGCAACAATCAAACTAGAGAAAGATCAAAATAACTTCTGGATATTCTTCTCGTGTGATATTTATTCTGGATGAAGCATTAAGACAGCTAATAGACGTGTGTCACTGTGAGTATTTTATAATGCAATTAGAAATATCTTAGGGTAGCTTGGTAATGTCATGGGCAGTACACTTTCACAGAGTCTAAGAATAATGTATGTGTTGTAATACTAGTGGTTGATATTATAGAGCACAGAAAGAATTCCTGAAACACTAGATGACAAGAAAATTGCAACTAGGAAAGAAAATATATTATCTTAGACATTGTTTTATTTCCCAGAAAAACTATTCATGTAATGAAATATTTTTTAATATCCTGTGATATAACATTTTCCCCAAAAAACTGAACATGTAATTTGGAAAAGCCCTTGTGAAATAAATAATTTCAGTCTCATTAGTTTATTTACAAATCATAGGTATTTTATTTGATGTCACATAATAATAACAGACTTTCCAGTTCAAATTTTGACAACTTTATTTTATTTTAGTAATATATTTTTTTACCTGTATCTAAAATGTGGAGTGCTGAATCTAATTCATATTTTATATGGGTAAGTAAAGGTTTCAGAAAATGTTGTCCAACTTTTTTTCTTTGGCTGAGTATTACTACTTATATAGTCTTTTATTGTTTCAAAAAATATGTTTCCAAACATGGTTAAAATTGAATTAAAGTCAAATGAGTAATCAAGACGAAAACTGAGTTTATGAAATGTATTATTTACCCTACTTAAAAAAGAGCAGAAATATAGTTATTTTCATATGTCTATTTCAATATTTCTATAGTTATAGTCTAGATTAATTTTCATGAAGGTAAATATTTCTATGAATACGTGAAATTGTTATTAATTAATATTGTTGATGACTGTGACTGAACAAAATTTTTATTTACAATTTAGCCTTCTAAGATGGTTTAGGTTATTTATCAGCCCAATGTCATTACATACAGATTTGCAGAGATAATTTTCATTGACATTTAGGGCTAAGTGCTATTTAAAATCACCCATTTTATTTTACATACTTAAATTGCTTAAAATAGTGTTCAATCTATAAAACTTTTTCTTTGATTTAATCACTTTATTATGTATTTATATCAGGGTACATATATTTGTGGCTTTTATCCATTTCAAATGACTGTAATTAAAAGTATGAGTATATGGAGTTCTATTTATGTAAAGAAAATAACTTGATTAAGGTATTTTTCCTTTTAAGCAAAATGTATCAAGCCCTCTAGTGGTATTAATATGGTAGATACTTCATTGCAAAATTTACTCAATAAAACCAGGGCTTTTTTTTTTTTTTTTGTATTTTTTCTTAATTGTAGCTAACTAACATTAGCGTTTTGGAAATTCCTATTTATTACTCGGACAGTTAATTTGTATAGAACTTCAGGTGATTTCTTCTAAAGAAAGAAATTTAACCATAGGATATAAAATTTTAAATGTCTGTACTTAGCAGCAAAGAAATGAATAGCCTGCTAGATGATAAATCACAATTTTCGGATCAGCAACTGTTATCATTGGGTCTAATGTTAAAAGATATGTGCAGTGTTCCAATGCATGATGAGAGTAATCCTTTTTTTTTTTAGAAGAAAAATTGCTTACAAACTTAGAGAAGATCTTCATTTAAATAACACAGTGAAGGATAGTAATAGCTAACAAATATCTTTTATACTGTTGACTAAAGGAAGTTAATGATTTTATTCATATTTAGGGATGCTTCCAATGAACCTTTTTAAAATTTGGCTCTTATTATAGCATATATGCACTTAAAGAGGAGCCTTTGATGGAAGATCTATGAATGTGTTTCAGTTATTAATGAACAAGTTTTATGCCAGTGATTTTTCTTTTTTATCTTTCTTCAAAAATTTTGAAGCATCAACATTTAATATAGATAGCCAGGGAGCACTGAGGACTATCGAGGAGTGGATATGGGCAAGTAATACAGAAAATACTAGTATGCAAAGATGAGGCTCAGGCATGGCTAGTTCTGAGATGAATTTCTTGATTTCTTCTCCATTATTATAGATTCTGAATTAAACTTAACAGAGTAACTGCTAAATACACTGTTGTAGAAAGTGTTGTTGTTGTGCTAGTTTGGGAAGGCCTACACTATTTCTCAGCTTCATGTGGTTTTCTTTGTCCTGAGATCAGAATAATCATAGTCCTACGTTAACTCCAAAACCAACAAGCACTTCTGTGCTGACCACTCCTTTGGCAAAGTGTATGCTGTCACTTCTCTTCTTTGAGAATATCCTGCAGTTGGTGATCATGTAGGCTTCTTTTCTCCCTACTTGTGTTCATAGTCATTTTTAGGCATCTCCAATGAACACTGATTTAAAACAAAATACTAAATCTCACTGGCCAATTTATCTATTCTTTCACCCTCTGAATCTATGTCATACCTATGATGACAGAGGATATACATTCTTATATCTCTGTGCTTTACCCTGGAATGAGTTTATTTAGAAACCGACCACTAATTCCATAAAGGGAACAAATTAACAGAATATTCTGGAAGTTGGCATATTTCTAGTCTCAAGCCAATATAATATATAGCACTATGGAAGTTAGGGTTTTAGACGAGGAGTCAGTATAGCTACATCTCTGTACATAACCAAGCCCTTAGGTTGCATAGACTTCCAGGTTTGAGACAGCATGCTGATTTTTAAATGACTGTGTTGTATTACAGAATTTGTATTCTGGTTCTAAACCACAGAACCACTCACAAATCACCATTTTGTAAAATGGGAGTGGTAAAATATTGTTTTCCCTTTGTGATCTCCATCTATCTTCCATTTCTTCCTTGGTTGTCAGGAGCTCAGCTAAACTGGAGAGAGCTCAGCTGCCAGGTGTGTGAGTAATCAATTAAGGCAATAACCCAAAATGGAAGCATCAGCCAAGCATTTAATTGCTTACTGTGAAAATATAAGCAAGAGATTAAACTGGAGAAAGAGGGTCTTCCCTGTTCCATAGTCTCCTACAGAAAGGTCGGTTGAGGGTCAGGTAGATTATTAGAGACATGATAGTCATCTCACGGCCAAGGAAAGCCTCAACAAAAGGCTTCTGATCATTCTATGGACCCAGTGGCTGGGGACAGGGAGAGTAGGTAGGCCTAGGTATGTAAAAGTCCTGAGTACTGAGGCAACATGGAGGAGCATGTCTTCATGGTTCTTCCTACCCTCCAGAAGGAAGTCTCAGCAGAGGTGCTTGCTGAAGGAATCTGACAGGGTTGTAGATAAAGAGGGTTCTGAATGGTGGCATATATTCTAGGACTGTAGATCTGCATGAGCATGTTGATTGACCTGTGAACCTCAGTCCTTGACCACAACTGCCTTCAAAGCCTACAGTGCACTTGCCGAACTTCAAGCCTGGTATGGGAAGGGCAGTTTTCTGCTGTGAAGCCTTCCAGGTAGTCTTTCTGATTGTCTGTGGTCAGGCCTGTAAAATCATATGTAAGGTTTTTCTCAAGAGCCGGGCTTCTCATTGGTTATCATTTTACTTGCCTATTTCCTCTTGAGTTTAAATTAGGGAGTACACCTTATAAAATGGGTCATTTATTTAGAACTCTGTGTCAAATAGCCTTATTCAGTCCATTGAGCTTCAAAGACTTTATTCTATGCTTGATGTGAAATAACTAGAGATAGTGAGATTAATCCCAGCCTCAAAAAAGTTTGGAGTCTACTGTAGAGACAAGAGGGGAAGATATGCATTAAACAGTATGATAACAATATTATAAAGTGCTTATTCTATGCCAGGCTTGCTCCAAATGGCTGACTCTAACTTCACAACTACCCTGTTACTCACGTACTATGGTGGGCTTCTGTTTTGTCGATGTGAGAGCAGCGATTAAGAAAGACTAAGAGAGGTTCAGGAACCTGTCTGTTGGTACATGGTACTCTGCATCCACAAGCCACGCATTTAAGCAGTGCATTTGATTTCCATTTAAAAAATCTCTGAAGGTTGGAGATTTACATGTGATACTATGAGAGAGCTGAAAAGAGGCCATAGGCTCATGTGGTGAGTGGCCAAGGGCATGCTGCCTAACTGAGGGGACCAGGGCTATGCTGTGGAGCTGAAGCTTGAACTGAGAGGCATTTAGGAAACAAGGGACAGTATGAGTAAAGGCATAATGCTGTGAACCAAATCAGTTTGGTGTTATAGAAACTAAACAGCAAGGGAGCAGTACAACAGAGTCTGAGGATA
>NW_006200449.1:524358-606127 GCF_000334495.1 Tupaia belangeri chinensis
GAAAGATTGGCTGGAGACAAAGGTATTAAGGTGGAAAGCGCAAAACAACTTTGGCCGTTCTTTTATGTTGCGTGTTAGTTAAATAAAGCTACAGACACAAGAAACAAACAAACAAAAATCTCCTATATGTGTTTCTATTTTAATTCAATGAAGTTTGCTTCAAATTTAGTTAAATAAAATTGAGAGAGGAACAAATATATGAAAAAGATATGTTGTACTTTGAGGCTCTTGGGTATATATTTCCTTGTTGATCTACCAAGTACAGATAGTTTGCTGACAGCTAAGTATGTGAATTTATATTTGGGGAAGAATTAGAGCACTGGGAATCATGGTTATCTAATGACAGGACAGAGAAAAGGGCAACTCAAAGTATGCCATCCCTAGAAAGGTTGGAGCAGAATAAGGAGAGTCAGCAAAGTACAGTTTCATGGAACATTTGCAAAGAAAGAAGTGATGAAAAGCACACTGCAAAAGAGTTCAATTAGGGTCAAAACAGAAAAGATCCTTGAAAAGTAATTCCTCAGTGGTCCCTAGGTTGCTCTGTTTAGCAAGGGCAGGATTAGTCCAGTGTTGAGCTTGTTACCAGATGGGGGAACTGGAGATCATTTTGATGGGATATCCAGCTCTTGGGCCCAGATCTTTACAGAGACCCAGGGCCAGCAGATGGCGTGGTGGTATGAAAAACAGAAGTTTATTAGTGCACTTGGAGAGGTCCCATCAGGCAGGCTGCCAGGTGACAGCTGCACTCTGAATGGGTTAAGTGTTATTTCTACTGCGAGGTCTTAAGAATAGTGAAAAGGTGAGGCCTGTCACTATAGTCAGCTCTATTATTTGTTTTTGTGGCCTTTGTCTGCATTTGCATGCTTCTTGCCTAATAAAGGGAACGGAAGTTACTGGGTTGGGGGAAGTATAAATGCCAGTGTGGACCTAGGAGGTGTGCTAAGGAGGTGTGTATAGAGATCATTTTGCCCACGTCAGTCTTATACCACCAGTGGACGGTGAACTATTGATCAAGCACCTGGGAAGGTACCTGTGCGATCCTGCGTTATTGCTGGAGGGCAAGTTACATACTCTCGGTCTTCTCACGACAGTGTAGGCAATAAAAATCGATATCCTATTCCCTCCTTTGGCACCAGGTGTCTGGCTGTAACCTCTGACAACCAGAAGTGATGTGTCAGATGCCCTTTGGGCTGGTGTCCTGGGACTCCCTGCTCATATCTGTCTGATTACCTAAAACAGGCTGAAGTCAGATAGTGCTGGAATGCAGGGTGAAAAGACAGTGATGGGGCAGGAACAGAGTTAATGAGAAGGAAGGAGTGAGATTTGAAAGTAGTTGGAAGAGAGGATAGAGTTGAGGAAAGCTTCCTTTTTTTTGTTGACTATGTGGTTAGTTGGATTTGTTTTTCTTTATTGTGGGGCAAGTATGAAGATTAATAAGTACCAGGAAAGACAGGGAAATTGAAGATACAGAGAAAATAAAACAGAGAGCACAATTCTCACAATAATCAAGAGACAAGATGCCATGGTTTCTGGACCAGCTGCATCACTTGATTGTTCTGTGACTTTGACAATGTCATTTCATCTCTCAAAGCTTCCATTTCCTCCTGTCTGAAATGTGGATGAACATAGCGTCCATCTAAGATTATGATGAGGATTAGGTGTTGCGATGTATATAAAATGAGTAACTAGCCCAGTCACAGTGGAGTGTACTGCTTAGATGTTGTGCTCTGCAGGCCGGGATTGCATGGGAGGCCTGGGTTTGATTACTGCACGGCGGTAATAATCTCAGCTACTTAGGAGGCTGGGGTAGGAAGATCCTGACACAGCAAGACCTTGTCTAACTAGAAATAACTTGTAGTAAGTACTCATCACATTATTTGCTTAGTATTTTACTTACGGAATAACAGGTTTTCATAGAAAAGGGGCCTAGAGAAAAATGCGTCATCAGAGATAGGAATAAAAAGGAAATGATTATTATTTATTTAGGAACATTTATAAATACAATATTCAGGGAGGTGATGCCTTATTATCTCCGTGACTTCAGAAGTTGTACTTTTCCTTTAACTAAAAATAAAATCAAGAACCTTTTTGACCTAAAATTACAGATTAGCTTCTGGTCAATTCCAAGGTGTTTGGAAGTAAGACCTTTTTTATCCTAAAACTGTAATGCCTGGTAGGTAAAATATGTTTGGATTATTTTAAAATATACGTTGCATTGTCCATCTTGGTTCTGTACATGAGGTAGCAGTCTTAAATTAGTCACAAATGTAACTGGACTCTTTCTTTAGTACAAGAAATAACAATTAATTTAGCTCTTAAATAATGATCAAAACCTGCCTAGAACAGCTCTGGCCTACAAAGAAGAGTAAAACTATCATAGCCCCTTCCTGAGAGGTCTCAAACAAGGAAACATGGTTTTAATAGATAATGAAGATGAAAATAGAACTCATAAACCACCTTAAATATGATGGTGGATAAAATGGTGTAGGGTTTATAAATCTTAGTATGTAAAATCTATATGCATAGGAATCCACTAATTAAATATACAGGTAATCACACTACAGGAAATGTTTCTGACTGATGTTAAATTGATTTAAATCTATATTTTGGAATTCTTCTATTTAAGAATACTTGAAGAATGGTAATCATATTTGTTTTGTCCTCACATTTGTCCTCTCACCTGTTTGGGGAACAATGAGTTTCATTGGAGAAATACCTTTTAATTAATAAATGGGACATTTTCATCACCTTCAGTGGCATAGTTTTTAAGAGAATAAAAAACAAGGCTGGTGACACTTTGGGTCTGGCATCCAAAGAGGGGCCTTTCTTGGTTATTTAGTCATAAAATTTAGTATAACTAAAATATTTTATAGGGAGTGTGAAAGATACTGAGCAAGCTAGGAAATAAAAAGATAGTATTAAAGTAATAGAACTAATTTTTGTGCATATTTCATAAATGGACATTTTCTTAGAATGTATATGTCTATACAGTATTTCTCTTAATAAGCTGTCTCTATATAATTTTATTAGTTGTTTCTCAATGAGAATCATCCTGTGCTTACTTTCATTTGACTTGAAACATTCTGAATTTTTTTCCCCTCATGATTGTAAATTAAATTTAGCCTGATCTTCTGTTCTCTTAGAAATTGAAAGCTTACAAATAATCTCAGATATGTGAATGGAGCTAAACGTAAGAGACGATGAGATCAAATCTAAGGTTGCCAGTTCCTGTATTTTGTTCTACTTCTATATGTCTTAGACATGCTGATTCATGACCTCTTCTGTGAATCAATATCAGCCTTTATTCTTAATTGTTTATAGTGTTCATCCTAATGTGATTTATCCTACATTCAAAAGCTTTTTACTTTTGCAAAGGCTGGCAGTACTTGAACAATTTATACCCCTTTGGAACTCTCACCTGTTTGGGGAACAATGAGTTTCTTTGGGGAAATGCCTTTTAATTAATACATGGGACAGTTTCATCACCTTCAGTGGCATAGATTTTAAGGGTAAAAAAACAAGGCTGGTGACACTTTGGGTCTGGCATCCAAAGTGGCGCCTATGATTAAGCAAGCAGTGCAAAGAATAGCAACTTCTATCTCTTTCCAAGCCCCTGTCCCTATTTAAGATTTGCATCAAAGCTTTTCTTTCTTTACTACTTTGTTGTTAGACAGAGGTCTCTCTAGTGTCAAGGTTCTTAACATTTACTTTTAAATTAGGGAAACATGAATATTAGGGTGATAACCTTTGCTACAACTAAAGAAGCCTTTTGGAACTTATTGTGATATTGAAAGTGATTGTCCAATAAAATCTTTCTTGGGGAAAAAATGATCAATTTTAATTTGCTACTTTTTAGTGTCAGCATAGTTTTCCTATATGGCTTTAAATATGTCCATAAACCACAGTGGTACTAAAGCATGGTTAAGGCAAGTTCCGATTATTTCTTTTGTCAAAGAAACATGGTCTTAACTCATGAGTCAATGTTAAATCTAAGTGTAATGTGGAGGAAAAATGAAAATACATTATAAGAGTTTTTTTTTGCCAATTTGTATAATTTTTCAGTTAAGCAGTCATAAATCAAGGAATATTGTATTTTTTGAGGCTCATTAAAGAGACATTATACATCAGAATAGTGAAGTCGTCAGCATAATGAAATGATGAATGCCTGTAAGTATCTGTATGTAAATGATGTGAGACAGATTCAGGGTGTTACAAAGGAGAATAACAATCTCTCTGGCAGTTCCCTGTAGGTGCAGTTGCTGGATGCTGGTGACAGATGTTAAATGCAAACATCTTCAATGGCAAACACTTATTAGCACTCAGTGGAAACTCACAATATGAAATACGACAAATAGCAGATAATAACATTTTAAATAAATTTGCTCAGTAAGGTGTGTTATTGCATTTTAGGAGCCTTCTTATTGGCAAAGACCATATTATATATTAAAGAAAATACGGTGGAAAAGACAATGGTTATTTTGAAAATTAGTATATAAAATGTGTGTGTGTGTGTATTCACACATATACACACAGCCATGCATCCCTTAATGACAGAGAAACAGTCTAGATTAAAGAGATTGCAGTGTTGGACCACACCATATTTATGCCAATCTAGGTAATATAGACTATATATCTATATATGGTAAATAGAGTGGATTTTCTATGGTTAGGGGCCATGCCAATCAAATCGAGAGATTAGATCAGGCACAAGAGAAGAATGATACAATCAACAGATATGGTAAACATGAGATGTATGAGTCTGCTTCTGGGGTAACCAGCATGCTGTTCTACAGTACACGTTTGTGTATCCGTGTGTGTGTGTGTGTGTGTGTGTGTGTGTGTGTGTGTGTAGTGTGTGTGTTTTTATATATATACTGTGTGTGTTTATACATACATTGTGTGTTTATATATAGTGTGTGTGTGTTTATATATATAGTGTGTGTGTTTATATATATATATATAGTGTGTGTTTATATATATAGTGTGTGTGTTTATATATAGTGTGTGTATGTTTATATATATAGTATATGTTTATATAGTGTGTATGTTTATATATATAGTGTGTGTTTATATAGTTTGTATGTTTATATATATATATATATATAGTGTGTGTGTGTATGTATGTATATATATATATATAGTGTGTGTGTGTGTGTGAAGTATACTCTAAACTAAAAAATATGGTATAGTAAACTCATAAACCAGTAACATCTATATTTATTATTATCAAGTATTATGTTCTGTTCATAAGTGTGTGAGCCCTACTTTTATAGGACTGGCTGGAGAGTAGTCTTGTTTATGCTGCCTTGCCACAAACACATGAATAATGCCTGGCTATGACATCATGGGGCAGTAGGAACTCTTTAGCTCCATTATAGCCTTATGACCTAGGGGACCACGGTCTTATGTGTGGTCTGTCCTTGAATGAAACATTACGTGACTCATGACTGCATGTATGTGTATGTGTGTATGTATGAGGGGATTGTTTAAAAAGTTCATCCAAAATGTGTTATTATGAAAAAAATGCTTAAATTTCAATTTTTTTGTACCAAAATAAATTCGTATTTTAATTTTATTTTCCCATAAATTGTTTAATGTGCCCGTGTGTATGTATATGTGTGTGTGTGTATGGGTGTGTATTATAGTGCTGGACCATTTCCTCAACTAATGTAGAGAATTTTCCATAAAGTAGATAATGTGGTGTACTTTACCAATTTCTGATTATTGTAAAATTTGCCCATTATCCTATCAAGGAATCATATCTTTCTCATACCTATGTACCCTTTTCTATGTGGGCTCTTCAAAAAGTTCATGGAAATATGTATTATTAAAAAACTGTTCATAGCTTTAAAATTTTTGTGCCAAAATAAATTCATACTTCAATTCTATTTTTCCATAAACTCTTTGAAGTCTTCTTATATATATTTAAGAGGTGGATTTTCATACTCACACTTTACAGAGTAATATTTGTAATCTGCATACATTTTGTAAAACATTTATACATATATATATGCTATAGAGCACATGCACTCTCCAGAAAGACAGAGACAGACAGAGAGATAGAAAGCAAGAAATCACCCCCCCAGGGGGTGGCCACACCGCAATCCCTTCTTCTCCATTCTCCTCTCGGGATCTTGGATACACACACACACACACGCGCGCGCACACACATGCCCGGAGTGAGTTTAAGCCACTGGGTCCGGGACTCGAATTGGTTGTCAGCTACATGGGAGTTCAGTGACATAGCCATTATGCCAACTGCTGGTCCGTTTTAGTCTTTGCTTTTTTAAGATTATGGGTTTTTTTTGTTTTAGACTGATCAATTTTTTGACTAATCAGGGCCTTTTAGCCTATATTTCAGATGCTTCCTTTCCTTTATCAAAGATGAGCAATCAGTTTAATAATTTTCTAGAGGTTTTCATAGGGGTCAAGTATTTCATAGTGGCCAAGTAAGTTAATGATTATTTAAAGAAAAGGAAGGGGGAGAGAGAGGTAAGGAAAACATAAAGAAGGAATGGAGGGAGAGAGGAAAGACAATTTTCTTTTCTAACGTCCACACCACCTTCTGGCCCAAGAAGACAGTTTTTATTCCAACATGAGCACTGATGAGTTTGTGTCATTGGCCAAGGTACTTTAGCCCCATCAACATGCATTCTCTCTGATTTTTAATAATGAAAATTATTCATATTCTACCTATGTCACAGGCTTCAAGATGACCAAAAGGGGCCATGCAAGGAGTCACTTCTAGGGTATAACAAATTATTTGTACAAAAAATTATTTTGGATAAGGGACACTGGAAATAAGACGTGTTTCAGATTTTGAATTTTTTTTTTCTGATTTTAGAATATTTACATAAACATAATGAGATATCTTGGGGATGATACTCAAGTCTATATATGAAGTTTATTTATGATAAACATATGCCCCATATACATAACATGAAATTAATTTTATAGAATATTTTCATATTGCAGCTTTGTGACTGCAGCCCATCATATGAGGTCAGATATGAAATTTTCTTTTTTTTTAAGAATTATTTATTTCAATTTATTTATTCATTCCTTTGTTTTAATTTGACCAGAGAGAGACACAGAGAGAGAGAGAGGGAAAGTGAAAATGCAAGCCACGAACCTGGTCCAGGACTCAAACTGTGGTCAGCCATGTGGGAGCGTCCAGTGCCTTTAACCACCACACCACCTGCTGGCCCCATATGTGGAATTTTCTACTTGTAGCTTTATGACCATTTTCAAAATTTTTCAGAATTTTGAGTATGTCAGATATCAGATTTTTGAATTAGAGATGAGGAAAATGTATCATTATTTTATAAAACAATGTTCAACCTAATCATCTTGAGAACAGAGAAAGCACTTTGGTTTGTATAACCAAGTTTACAGTGATATTAATACAAATATTTGTATCTATGTGCTTAGGGGACAGGGTTGGTTATTTTAAATAAAGTTTTTCACTTGGGCCATAGTAGTTTGATACCTTATAAGGTATATACAAATTGCTAGAAGTGATATAATTTTCTCATAAGTTAATTTAATGCTTGTTTTTTTCTTGGTCTGTATCATGTGGTTTAAGATAATATTTGACTAAGAGGTAGTCCTAGGAAAATGAGTATAGGGGTCGGCAGATGGCATAGCGGTTATGCTGGACTCCTACATTGTGGACCACAGTTCGAGTTCCAGACCCTGTGGCTTGAAACATGTCTGGCGCATGTGCGTTTGTGCCCAAGATCCCAGGAGAAAAATGGAAAAGAGACTGAAGTGTTGTGGTGTGTCCTTCCCTCCTGGGGGCTGATTTCTCACTTTCCCTTTCACTCTGTCTCTCGAGGGAACACATACATTCTAAGGCAAAAACCTCTCAAAAATAAAAGAAAAAAAAAAGAATGAGGAATAAAAATCAGTATCTATTTTACTTTTGCCATTAGGATTTCAAGAATTACCAATGTGGGGAAGTAGTGGGTATTTATTTTTTTTTTTTAATGCCATTGGGCACTGGTGCCTTCCAGAGGGAGTCAGAGAGAGGTAGTCAAAGGGAAAGTGAGAAATCATCTCCTCCTGGGGGGATAGCCACATTATAATCCCTTCTCCTCCAGACTCCTGGTGTTTGGGGCATACATTGACATGTGCCCAGTGAGATTTTCTAGCTGCTGGGTCCAGGACTTGAACCGCAGTCAATCATGTGGGAGTCTAGTGCCTTAGCCACTACAAGACCTGCTTCCCAATTTTGTGAAGGTTTTATTGACAAATAAATGGTTTATATTTTTATGATATGAACACTCTGAGAACATAAGGGTCCAAGTTTTCAGTAGTCTCAGTGTTAAAGTAAATAACTTTTAAACTGTTAACTGGCATTTGAATATGTTAGAATATATAATATAATAAAGTGTTCCATCAGATATTTTGAATGTTTTTTTTTAATTTGTACCTCCAAAAAATATATTCAAACATGTCTAGTCACAATTTAAAAGTCTGTAAATACAGATAGCTATTATATGACTAAACTTAAAATATTTTTAAGACACTGTAACATTTCTATTTTTTCTTTTCACATTCAATAACTACTATTTATTCTGATAATTTAGCAAGCTATTTACTTGGCAAAGGAAAGTACTTTTGTGCTTTTATTTTTTATGATTATCTTGTTACCATTAGTAAATAAAATTTTATGAATAATTTGTGATATCCCATCCCATAATTGGCTGTGTATTTTGCCTTAAAGGAGAGAAAGAAAGAGCAATTGAAAGTTTTGGGGAGATATCAGATGCTTTATTTATTTATTTATTTATTTATGGAATTATTTTGTTTAACTTAATTTATTTTAATTTGACCAGAAAGGGACAAAGTGAGAGACAGAGAGAGAAGGTGAGAAAGCAAGCCACCGGGTCTGGGATTCAAACCGCAGTAGGAGTTCAGCACCCTTAACCAACATACCACCTGCTGGCCCCATTATTTATGTATTTATATGCACACATATATATATACACTTTCCCAGATTTTTCTTCTTAATGAAAGAAGAAATATTAATATTATAAAAGATTAATATTATATCATATATAATTATATCTATTATTATAATTAAATGTATGCATTTTGACAATAACAAGCATCTATAGTATTTTTAAATTTTAAAAGTACTTTTAAATTTATTACCTCATTTGATCAATGATATGAATTTAATTATCTTTTTTAAAAAATTCTGAACTTGTTGCTATTAACCTATCATTAAGCTTTTTAAAAAAATTCTGAACTTACTTTTACTAACCTATCATTAAGCTTCTTGATAATTCCAACAAAATGTGTACTGCAATTTGTAGTACATTGTTGTCAAGTCTAAGTTACACTATATGAAAGGATTTTTTATAATATTTTATTATGATTAATTTCTTAATTTACCAAAGAGAGACTGAGAGAAAGAGAGAGAAAGTGAGAAAACAAACTTCTAGGTCTGAGACTCAAACTGTGGTCTGCTATGTGGGAGTCTAGCACCTTAACCACCACATCACCTGCTGGCCCAGAAGAGGATTTGTTTAATTGGATGTTTTATGACTAATATCAAGTGATTTAGAGATAGAAGACTGTTCAAGATTGTGTTCAGAATAACATTTCTACCATTCTACTATAAGATGAATAACTCCGAAAAGCATTTTTCAAAGTAAAAAAATAACCTGCTTTATTATATGATTTGTCTTCCTTAAATTATGTATCATTCGTAAACAGCACAAACCTTTTATTTTCTACCGTTTGAAAGACATTACTTCTGCATTTAAAAAATTATAAATATTCACCTTTATTCAAATTGTAGAAATACACACACAGGCTTATATCTTCATATAGAGCTTATATGATAGAGATATGAACTATATATACTTCAGTTTTATTAATCGGAATCTAGCCAACTAAGCCAGATTAAAGGACACTGAGTGAAGAAGCATCACCAGAAAACGCTCTCATAAATAGTATGGGTATTATCTAGAGAAATGGGAACCTTAGAGTAACAATGGGTATTAATCCTAGGAATCGGTTAACCACTTTGGAACATTTAGAGTCCTGAAATGCTGAAAATAGAGAAACTGACCAATCTTAGGATGGCCATAGTTGAAAATTTTAATTAGAGAAAAATTGAAAGCTGCTTTAAACTGATTGGTTTGCTGCCTGGACCATTGTATAAGAAGAGGAACATGTAGCTATGTCATAGTCGATTAGCCTTCTGAGGGATGGGCTCAAAACTGCAAATCATGTACCCCAAATTGTACTGACAGTTAACTCTGCATCCATGGCTATAAACAGGGTTTCCCACTCAGAATCCAGTGCTATTTGCACTGCTCTGTTGATAAAGTAGAAACATTCCTAATAGACTTTCTCAGAGTAGGTTTACAGAGATATTGAGGAACCTAATTGAGGGCCTGAAGGAGATCAATGCAGGGTGGGTGCTGTGCTGATTAAAACCCTTGTGAATAAAGTTTATTGAGACTTACATGTTCATTTCACAGCATAATTTACTTAAGGTTATTCTGAATCACTATAACTAGGCATAGCTTCCTTTATTAATCATATTTTACCCTTTGTCTTTTCTTTAATGCCTAAGCAGGCGATTCCTGTCCCATAAGCTAAATAAAGTATTTCTGTCTTTTAATACACTAAAATATTAGTATTCTCACTATGTTCAAGATGAAACCCTTCACATAGGACATAAAAAACTAGATGAAATGCGAACATTTTTATTTCAGTGTGTGATATTTAGCTAATCAAAATTTTAACATAAGATTTAAAATGGACTAACCTCAAATAAGGGACAAAAACAGTTTAGCAAAATATCGACCATTACCAATATTGCCTTCACTCTGCCCTTCTCCTTTTTCCAAAATCGTGTCTAGCTGATTAATATAACAGAGCACTTCAGCTTTGGTGAAATACACTTATTCAATTTCACTGAAGATTATAGGTTTCAAATAATAAAATTGGATTTTATTGAGGATTGAAGTGTGTAAATAGAACATTTGATTGAATTTAATAAAATGGTATCCTGCTGATGGAGGCAAGTCATTTCCTCTAGTTGTAACTTGATTACAAAGACAAGAAGTTTTATGAGTTATTTTGAATGGGAAATTTCTATCTGTCTAGAGAAAGAGACTGTATTGAGACAAAGAAAAATAAGTAGTACTACGTAGTATTTATAAATGAAATAGTGGTGAGTATAGGTTTATTTGTGAAAGTGAGTGGACCTGTATTTGTGGCCACTGACTACATAACTAATGTTAAACATGTGCACTGTAAAGAAGGAATTCCAGGAAGTAAACTTTTTTCCCTTTGGCTTAGAATAGTTTCATTTTAGTGACTATTCTTCATCTGCATTATGCAGTTCTATATTTAATAAGAGTATTACTACTTTTATCACAAAATGAATCAGTGCATGGTTATTAATGTTATGTAAGTGGTTTTCTTTAGCTAATTCTGAGATTTTATAAAAATACAAAGTAAAAATTTTGGCTACTTCTCAACAAATAGATATATGAGAAATATGGAACGGACTTGTAATAACTTTGAGAAAGCAAAAACTCCACACTGAAAGGCCAAACAGCATCTTAAGTATATTAGAAAAATCATGAGAAACAACATTTTTTTCCTTATGGTAATATCGATGATTCATTTTGGTATTAAAGTTTTAATTAATTTGTTCCTCAAATGCATTATGTTTTGATATAATATTAATGAAAGTTATTTTACCAACAGCTAGTGATTTCCTATTTAATGTCAATATTTTAGTTGTTGGATTAGACTGGAGAGCTATCTAAAAATACTTTTTTAACCATTTAATCACAACAGATCTTTATAAGACTGTGAGAGTATATACAAAGATAGTATTTGTAAGCTAAAGATAGGCTCAGATTTATAAGTCATTTTATAAATGAACAATGAGTGTAAAGAACTGCCAGAATTGAAGACACTATGTTGACCAAAATTGTTAACAAATTAATCCAGAGGAATATGAATTTTAATGTGGCCTAAGAGAGTATTGTTTGAGGTGATTTAGAATATTATCTTTAAGTAGTCAATTCAGAATCTCTGCAAGGAAAATCTACAATAGGAATGTAGGCATTTTCTTACAAATCCTTGAGGCTTTTTTAAGGAAATAAAAAATAATAATTGGTGAAAGGGTACTACATTAAAGGAAAATGTATATGTATATGTTGATAATGGTTTTATGTTTTAATGCTTTAGAAACAGATATCATTTATATAGAAAAAGAGAAGGGTCATGAGAAAGAGAGAGAGAGAGTGAATGCTCAATGAAAAGACAAAAATAAAAATAATGGAAGTAGATGCAACTACAAAATGTGCAGAAAAGAAAAGGAAGTTTAGAAACAAAAAAGGAGGTAACAACAGAAAAATAAATGATACATGGGAAAATGCATGGGGTTCAGACCATGTAAGAAATCACCTTCCAGGGGGTATGACCACATCGCAATCCCTTCTCCTCCATTCTCCTCTTGGGACCTTTGGTTTAAGCCACTGGGTCCAGGACTTAAACTGTGGTTGACAATGTGGAAGTCCTGCGACATAACCATTACGCCATCTGCTGGTCCCTAGATCTATTTTATAATAGAAGTAAATTTTGTGATTTGAAAGGAACACAAAGGAAAAAGCTTGAGCAATCTATCTATATAGAAGATGTACTGAGTAATGTATCAGATATTGAAGTGTACTAAAGTACAGAAATAAGATTCATGTAAGATGTATGCCTAGACAAGGCAGAATAAAGTTATCAATGCTCAAAGAGAAATGTGTATCATAGTGATGAAAAGAGTATTTACAAAGTATGTAACAGGACTCTACACTTTGAAAAGTAGCTCTAACAGCACCTTGGGTGACATTTGTTAATTGTAGAAATGCATAGGGAAAAAAATTCATACAAAGTGTCCATATTCTTCGAATGCCCAATATGTACCTAACCAGGTGTCCAATAGGTATGTATCAGTTTCCACATGTATGTGTGACTATGTACACTCACTCCACTGTAGTAGTTTCTTTTGATCATGACAAAAACCACAGTATCAAAAATATTAGTTATATTAGAGGAGATTGTCAGTATTCATAAAATCAACACAGCATTCTACAGTGTTTTTCATTTCTGACAATTATTTGAAGGAAGAATGTATTTTGCTTGTCTGAATAATTTTGACACTAACAATTCTTATCCTGTGCCTTCGATGAACATTACTTTTATTCAGTGTGAAAGTAAAATGACCAGCTGCCTACCATAGTATCATATTACCAGGTAACATATTGCTATTAAACTCAGAATTGACCTGTGGATCTCATTACCTGTAGGAAGATTAAAATCTTCACTGAATGATAAAGGCAGAAATCAGAAGATGAAAAATGAAAATACAATAAATCAGTTTCAAAAATAAATGAAACCCAAACCAACCATTCTAACAGTTCTGATGATTTTCCCACACACTATTGAGTTTTATCTCCTCTTGGGACCTTTGGTTTAAGCCACTGGGTCCAGGACTTAAACTGTGGTTGACAATGTGGAAGTCCTGCGACATAACCATTACGCCATCTGCTGGTCCCTAGATCTATTTTATAATAGAAGTAAATTTTGTGATTTGAAAGGAACACAAAGGAAAAAGCTTGAGCAATCTATCTATATAGAAGATGTACTGAGTAATGTATCATATATTGAAGTGTACTAAAGTACAGAAATAAGATTCATGTAAGATGTATGCCTAGACAAGGCAGAATAAAGTTATCAATGCTCAAAGAGAAATGTGTATCATAGTGATGAAAAGAGTATTTACAAAGTATGTAACAGGACTCTACACTTTGAAAAGTAGCTCTAACAGCACCTTGGGTGACATTTGTTAATTGTAGAAATGCATAGGGAAAAAAATTCATACAAAGTGTCCATATTCTTCGAATGCCCAATATGTACCTAACCAGGTGTCCAATAGGTATGTATCAGTTTCCACATGTATGTGTGACTATGTACACTCACTCCACTGTAGTAGTTTCTTTTGATCATGACAAAAACCACAGTATCAAAAATATTAGTTATATTAGAGGAGATTGTCAGTATTCATAAAATCAACACAGCATTCTACAGTGTTTTTCATTTCTGACAATTATTTGAAGGAAGAATGTATTTTGCTTGTCTGAATAATTTTGACACTAACAATTCTTATCCTGTGCCTTCGATGAACATTACTTTTATTCAGTGTGAAAGTAAAATGACCAGCTGCCTACCATAGTATCATATTACCAGGTAACATATTGCTATTAAACTCAGAATTGACCTGTGGATCTCATTACCTGTAGGAAGATTAAAATCTTCACTGAATGATAAAGGCAGAAATCAGAAGATGAAAAATGAAAATACAATAAATCAGTTTCAAAAATAAATGAAACCCAAACCAACCATTCTAACAGTTCTGATGATTTTCCCACACACTATTGAGTTTTATAAATGAGAATCTCAAAGGAAAAAAAAAAAGTCTGTATTCTCCTCTACTACATGCATTGTTGGTTCTTATTTGCCCCCAAACAAATTTTATACAGGAAACAAAGAACCTTTCTTCTCTCCCCACATTTGTTTCAAGCAAAGAGAAAGAAACCACACTTTTAATTATTTTTGTACATGGATTCAATGTCTACATAGAAGGTAGCATAAGAAAAGTGATTCCCATAATCTTTTCTACAGCCTTAGAACTGAAGGTAAATAATTTTTAAAAATATGAAATAGCATATAGACATGAATAGTAGTGATACTTGCAGTAGTGTCAGCAGAAAGAGAAATAAATATTAACTTTTAGACTGTAAGATATTTGTAAAATGAGGGGAGGAATGAACAACATATCAAAAATCAACATATCAAAATGTTAATCAGCTTAACAATAACCTACAATCCTCGGACCAGCTAACATATCAAAATGTAAAGGGAAGTTCAGAATTTTAATTTTTAGATGTTCACATATTTTCCAAAGTACAACGCCATAGAGGGTAATGAGTAATAATATTAAATTAAAATATATTAATAAAAGGTAGATGAATTTATCTTCTGAAATACACATATTTCCATGTGATGGTCTTATGAAGTCAGAATATTTATGTTTAATAGTGCTAGAATAACAGAAAAGCCACAAAAGCAGTAAACAATTCAAATGACAGAAATATAGAAGTATTATTGCAGGTCACATAGTACATTTTGTACATATAACAGGTAAGGAAAGCAGTCCAGAAATTCTGAATGATTTCTACAAAGGTATATTGTCAGGAAAAATAAAATTATTTTCATTCTCAATTCAGACACTTACAATTATATAATCATCTCTTTTGATGACTTAATCTCAAGTTATTTATGAGCAGCATACCCTTTTTTCAATCTAGGCGTTATTTTCATACAGTCAGTTACATATCATTGTCATTACTGTCATTACAATCTACTTTCAATTTCCTTTAAGTGATATCAAATTGCATCATATTACAATTTTAGTTCATCAAAATGATATAATGGAACATATGATAAGGTTGCAATAGCTGTTGCTTAACAAGCCTTTCGAGTATTAGCTGTTGCTTAGTACGAATCATGTTAACAGAATGGCACAAAGTTAAAATCGCTAAAGATGGATATTATAAAAGAATGACTATATCTCACCTTCTGTAGCAATACTGAGAAAAGAGGTAAGCATCCAAAATTTTGAAAAGTGTTAGTGAGATACTGTAGTTTAGAGAGAAGGGAATAAGTAATTGAGTAGGCAACCAATAGTTGTGTCAAAGAAAGAACTGAGGAATTGTATTCCCTGTATATTTCTGCCACAGAATATTGCCCAGGGAAAAAATCAGAAAACACTAGCAAGTTTACTCTCTTCAAGTCAGAGTGCCAGGCTGGAAGAATAAGGCACCACTGGGCTAGTGGCACTTAGTTTTTTGAAAGAGAGCAGGAGAGAGTCAGATGTCCTAGCCAGGACAACATACAGCAAGAGACCTCACTCGCATTGCCTCACTTCCATGCTTTTATGCTGCAGCAAATACGAAGTCCAGGTAGCTTACTAACTGAAACTCTGGTGCAGGCAGTCAGAAAGGCAACAACAACAGCAAGCATATGCTCTGTCAGAGCAGAGAGAAGGTCTGGGTAAAGATGCTCAAGCTAACCAAAACACTAGCCAGAGCCAAAAACTAAGTCAACAACAAAAATGAAAACCTTAAGCTAATTACAGGGAAGGTGAATGTAAGAAATTTAGTAAGTTATGCATCAAAAAAGACAATGATCAATAAGGAAGACAGACCAAAAAAAAAAGACCAACAGGTCCACCTATGGTGGCACAAGAGGGATCCTGTGAGACCACATGGGAATCCTGAATTTGATTCCCAGTCCAAGCTGAACAGGCTGGGCGTAATAGGGCATACCTTTGTTTCTCATGTATTGTGACCTGGGACAGAAGATCACAAGAGTGAAACCCTATCAAAAATAACCTCTGTCTTTCCCTTTATCTCCATCCTCCTGTTTTCTCAGTTTCTGTCTCATAAAAAGCCACTCAACCAATCAAACAGAAACCAACAAATGGAATGTAAAAAAATATTATGAGATAAAAATAGATGAAAAACATCTGAAATAATTGAAAACCTAGATCTTGTAGCTCAGGTAAAACATATGGAATACTAGAAACTGGAATGTGTGCAATAAGATGAGGAACAGAGTTTGGATGAGGGACCAAAACTAAATCCAAAACTTAGCATGGGCTGACATTTGTGGAAAAGGAGTATGGGCAAAATAGAAACAAGACTGTTGACCATTTGCTCTGAGGACTCTGGTGAGACAAGGAATTTTAAGACACTGTATTTTGTGTCATGAAATGAAATCTCCATTTAGAATCTCTGAGAAACAACAAAAACCATTATCTGGTTTTTGCTGTTTTATTTGGATGGGACAAAGACATTCCTGTTGAATGGACAGCATGCTGAGTAAGTGCAAAATCTGTTGCAGTTGTATTTTCGTAGCACATGGGGTTTCTGTTTGGATTTTGGACTTAAATTACAATTTAGATGAAATCATTAAATAGAAACAATCCTTGAGTACATTTTTACAATGATTACTATTGGAGTATCATCATGAAAGGGAGTAGAGAACTACCTAGAACAAATCATGATAGCTCTCCTGCCAGCTACTCTAAGAGGGAAATGGTATAAATGAAAATAATAGTTATACTATAATCTTTACACTAATGCATAGTTTAGGATTGGACTTCAAATAGAGAATAAATATGTTACTTCTTTAAACATTAAAAAAGCTGGGGCCAGCAGGTGGTATAGTGGTTAAGGTGCTGGACTCCCTCATGGTCTACCACATTTTGAGTCCCTGGGGGATGATTTCTTGCTTTCTGTCTCTCTACCTATATCTGTCTCTCTGGTGGGTGTATATGTGCTATCACAAAAAAAAAAAAAGAAAAAAAAAGCCCAAGAATCTCCTTTATGATAGTACAGGCTATAAATTATTATTATTATTAATTCAATGCTCAGAAACAGTGTTTTAATAAATTAGATGAGTTCATGGCATTTATCCATCTTAACCAACTGACACCAGAACCCCTGAGAACTGGTTTGCCAAAAAGGCATGAGAGATCAAACTGAGTAAAGAACGACTAAAAGAGATTAACTACTGGGAAAAATAAATGTAATGAACATTTGCCAGGGACAGAAGTCTGAGTTATCATTTACATAGTCCACACATCTGTGGCAAAGGGCAGAAAAATGTTGAAGATTAAGTGAAAGCCTATTGAATGCAGGATTATACAGTTTTTGATCAAAGTAATAAAGGCTTCTGTTTCCCTGGCAGAGTGCCTGACTGTCCCAGAGTACAGAGTTGCTTAGAATTTGTTGCCCAGTGTATTCATCTTTTCATTCCTAATCAAATCAGTTACGACCAAAGGCTATAACCATGGAGTTCTGAGCCAGGGTCCACCATGTAAGAGGAAAGTTTGTTTATCAAGTAAAAGGGCTCATTGGGTTAGGTAGACCATACTGTCTCCTAATATACTGTGAATACTCAGAATATACTGTGTCCTCATTTTTTTTTAACTAGGATATCAACATTTAACATTCTCTGTTAATAACTTTGAAAGAAAATCTTATGGAACCATGGAATCTCAATTCCCATTATCCAGCTGTGTTACAATTATCACCAGATTTCTGTATTTGGAGGAACTGTCTTTATGGCATTTTGAAATGTAACCTTGATCATATTTTATTATAAATGTATTTTTTAAGAGAGTTTTTTTCCTACAGGGAACATGCACTTGCCAAAGATACAGAGAGACAGAAAGTTAGAAATCACCCTTCAGAGGGGATGGCCATGCCACAATCCCTTCTATATACTCCTCTCAGGATTTGGGGCATGCATGCACATGCACCTTGAGTGAATTTCAAGCCTCCAGGTCTGGGACTCAAACTATGGTTGGCCATGTGGGAGTTCAGTGCCACAACTACTATGCCACCTGCTGGGCCCATAAATATATATATATTTTTACCTATGATTAGATAATAAAATATTAAGATTGTGATATTTTGTTGTTATACCAATAATATCTTCACAAATGGTACAAAGGAAGCCATATCAATCTTGCATGGTTGTATCCTCAGCATTAAAATAGCATCAGGCAAATGTAATGAGCACTTTACAGATGTTTGTTAAAGAAATGAATGGATTAAGAAAAACTTGTTGCATGTATGACCACAATAAAAGAAAAAAATCATAGGAACGTGGATTTAAAAGTTCATATAACTTTTTAGAGAATTTTTTAAAACACAGCATACTTGTAAATAAGGACCGTTTTGCATTTAAATGTTAATGTAATAGCTAAACTATTACATACGATGTCTTTCAATTGTATTTGGCCATTTTATTTCCTGAATGATGATCATACATTCCTTATGAACACACCTACATTTTTTAAAGGCTAAAATATAAACTATAATGTGACATCAAAGCAGAAGAGTGGATTTCAAATGTGCACAACACACAGTAATGAGAAGGGTTTGAGATATTATTTTCCTGATTTGATCATTACACACTGTATATATGCTTTGAAAAAAAATCACATTGTACCCTATAAATATGTATAACTATTATACATCACTTAGAAATTATTGTAATAACTGAATCCACCAACCTACATCCTTAAATAGGAATTAATGCATTAGAACTCTCATCAGGTTTTAAAATTCATTTTAATACAGTGGAATCATTTGAACTTGTATCCCACTTGTTAATGAATTTAAATTTGACAAATTGTTTAATAAACCTAAATGGTGTTTATCATCTTTTTGAGAGTTCTCAGATAATATATATATTTTTTGTATTCAAAAGCATATGCTGCATTTTGATTAGTTTTAGTGTGTTGGTGGATTTTACTAAATAATGATTATGACTAAAAGTCTGACTTCCCTGCTTTCCCTCACAGAATCTAGAAATTGATGGATTTCCTGAATCCATCTGCTTGTGGGCAAAATAACAGTCATCACGCGTTTTTATTTCTGGAACTCACCATTCCTCATCTGTTATGTGTTCTTATGCTTAAAACTTAATCCCTGTTTTATTGCAGAAACTCTGTCTCTTGAGTGGCAATGATTTTATATAATCTACCTTCACTCCATGTTCACATTCTTGATTTTCTACACTTGCCCTGAGTTTCTGATAGAAACCCTATAGTTAATAGGTCTTGGCATTCTTGGGAATGAAGAAAGATGATTCTCTTTCTTGGAGAGAAAGTCTATTATTACAGTAATGGTAATAATGGCCCTTAATGTTACTTCTGTTGGACTACTAACAATCTCTACATAGATCAAAGATCTCAAGGTCAAAATGCCCAAAATCAAATACCTCTTCTCTGATTATTTTTTTCTCCTCCTTTTCACATTGTATTGATTAATACCACTATACACTGTAGTCTCAAGCAAAAGTAACAATGAAGATAAAGACATTCTGTTCTGTAGAAATGCAGCCTTCTCAGGAGAACAAGATGTAGTACCTGATATCCCAGATACCATAATATAATATTGTACATTTCAAAAAGCCCTGCATAGAAAAAGCAAAACAAGACAGCACAAAAAGTTAAAAATAAGGGGGAAAAAATCAAAGGATATGAGATGCATATATGTTTATAAAGAGAAATTTTTAAATTCCACAAGTGATAAAAATCAAATATACCTATAGGTTAATCATGCTGGAAGGATACTGGTTGACTTTTGCATTCTATCCTCTTCTTACGGATATGACTACAGGTAAAGAAATTTTTGTCCAAATTGCTTTGTTTTCCTAAATTGTTATCTTGCCTTTGATAAGAAGATTTTTTTAGCTATAATAATTAATTAGTTATTATAATTATTATTTGCTAGAGGGTGCATGTGCTTGCCAGAGAGAGATAGCAAAACAGAGAAAGGGGGAGAAAGTACCCCTTATGAGGAAAGGTCATGCCGCAATACCTTTGCTTCCATCTCGCTCCTTTTAGGATTTTGGGGATGTACACATGTGCACCTGGCATGTTTCTCAAGCCACCAGGTCCAGGACTCTGAGCACACTACCAGCCTTGTGGATTTGGCTGCCTCAACCACCAGGATATGCAGTCTGCCTGTGGCTCTGAATTTTATATATTAGGCAGCAGAACATTCTATAACAAGACTGGGAATGAGGGTGAAGGAAGAAGTAAAATAGAAACACTAAATAAATATAATATTCAGAGATAGAAAAACAAGATGGATCTCACTGACATTGAATACAAAAGAACATTTACAAATGAGATAGAAGAGGAAAAATTAGGGTATTGTTCTGTTAGTTTGTCTTCCTTTAAGAGGCAAACTGTATACCCAGTGTCTGCACTCTATGACAGAAACAGATTGACTAAAGGATATAGAAACACTGCAAATGGATGTGAATACCTGATATAGTGTGTGTGAAAGAGGAGGGTCTGAGGAAGGACATTTAAAAGGAAAATAGGCAAAGCATTGATGGAACAAACAAATGTGGTATTATCTGCTGAAGATAATTTTAGAGTTTTATCAACTAGACAAGGGTGAAACGTTCATAAGTTGGAATATTCACTTTGTAAGCTAAATAGTGTGATTGTATAAAAGAAAATGAAATAAAAATAGAAAAAAAATAAAAAAGAGGCAAACACTCAGTGTTGAAAAGCACAGACAATTATCTTTTTTTTAAATGCTAGTTATTTCTTCCTGAAAGGAATGGAATTAAAAAACAAAAAAGATGGAAAAGAGACTTCCTTGGGATTTTTGTACCAGATGTATGTATTTAACTCGAGTTTAGTAAATGTGACTGTGAACCACCATCTGGTAATTGAAGTGGTGAAAACTAGCCCTATTTAGGAAGAAAATTCATGAGATTTGGAAAAGAGCATTCGTATTTTATAAAAACCCATGTATGTCAGTTACATAATAATTTTACAGTAAAGAGAAAAGTAATGATTTAAGGGGACCCATCATGTATTTCATGTGGTGGTTTGTGAAAATATGAAAGAACATTCATGAGCACACATGCTAATAATTTGAAGAGGAAATCCTAAAAGCTATAATGTTATATACAATCACATATATATTCATATATAAACAAAATGTTGCTCAAAGCTGTAAAAGCCACACAGATACTTTTTTTTTTTTTTGAGAGATTATTGCTATAGGGTGTGTGGGTGCTCACCAGAAAGACAGAAAGAGAAAGACAGAAAACAAGAAATCACCCCCCCCCCGGGGGGGGGATGGCCACACCACAATCCCTTCTCCTCCATTTTCCTCTTGGGATCTTGGGCACACACATGTGGCCGGCCTGGGTTTAAGCCACCAGGTCTGGGACTTGAACCATGTTCCACTACATGGGAGTCCAGTGACAAAGCCATTACGCCAACTGCTGGTCCCCCAGATACATGTTTTTTAAATAATTGTATACATGTTTATACTCCTGACATTCCTTATCCTCTTTTGAAAAGTTATCTGGATAAAAAAATAAGTAGAAGTAAATTATGCAAATCATAAATTCTCCAAATCAAACTCAGAGCACACCAGGGCACTCAAGCTTTGAAATTTTGATAGAGCTATTGAAGAAGTATAAACTGTAATTGAGTACACTTCTGTTTTTCTTTCAGCAGAAAACATTTTTATATCATTTAAAACTACATGTATCTAGCTATAACCATCTTATAAATAAATTATGCAGAGGGAAATTTATATTTATCTTTGGAATGTGCAAAGACTATAGGATATTGTATATAAAATTAATGAGATATTGACAAAGTAACACAGACATACATATGTCTATGTTGCTCATTTGGCAATGGTGATTTTTTTTCTGGCTGTATATTATAATAGAATCTGTAAATTTCAAAAAATCAAAAGTCTGAGGACTACTTCAGAGAAGTGACCTGGAAATCTGTATTTTGAAAGCATTTGATTACTGGTTGTAATGTTTAGTCAGTGTTGAGAAACCATTGATGTATTCAGATGTTTATCATAATCGTCAAAGTGTAATCTGCACATCACTATCTATTCAAATACATTTTACTTTTGTTTTATTAGTGTATATAACAAAATGAATATGTATATGAATATGAGTTAAGTCTGTATAGATGTATATATTCATGTGTATGTATCTGTACACTCATGCAGCAGCACACATACACTAACAACTTGCTGAAACATTTTACCATGGTAGCTGATGGGGAGCAAATGTGAATATGACATTTATTGTTCTTAAATAATTTACAGTCCAACAAAACATATACACAGCTAATCACAGATCAAGGCAATGCAACAAATAAAGTGATGTGTAGGTGCAAAAGAAAAAAAAAGTTTTATCCCAATAAAATGAAAAGGAGGATATTTCGTTAAAACTGTCTTTTAGGGACCAACAGTTGGCATAATGGCTATGGTGTTGGACTTCCATGTAGTTGACCATGGTTCGACTCCCAGACCTGGTGGCTTAAACTCATGCCGGTTACATGTGTGTGTGTGCCCAAGATCCCAAGAGGAGAATGGAGGAGAAGGGATTGCAGCGTGGCCCTCCCTCCCCAGGGGGTGATATTTCTTGCTTTCTATAGCAAAGACTTATAGCAAAGACCTCTCAAAAAAAAAAAAAAAAAAACAAGAACAAGAACAAAACCAAAAAAACAGTCTTTTAAGAAGCAAAAGGCAAAAGAAGGCTTTGAGGCCATACAGTGTGTTGGTTTGAGAGACAATCCTACATGAGAAGGTTTTCAGTTCAAGTATAGACTTCCCTGAGTAGGCCAGGCATACACTTGAATACACTTGCTCATGAGGCAGGTTTGAGTGAAGTCTCAGAGTGGATCAAGATGTCAAAACCTCTTTGGAGTGCTGTCTCTCTTCCTATCTCTCCCATACATGGAAGATATAAATAAAACATTAAAAAAAGAAGGAAAAGGTTTTTTCACTATGTGGAGAGGAGACAGAAAAAACAATAAGGATTGAGGAAAAAGTAGAAGAGGCATGTTAGTGCTTTATTCAGCAAATATAGGCCATGAACATTATATGTAGAAGTGGAAATTTGTGACTTATTATTAATATTACCACTTTTTCATCAACTTTTATTTACCTGTTTATTCTTCCCCTCATTCAATAAATACTAAATACTGAGACTGTATTGGTCATAGTATTAAAAGATATCCACTCACGGGACCAGCAGTTAGTGTAATGGCTATGTCGCTGGACTCCCATGTGGTCAACAGCGGTTTGCGTCCTGGACCCGGTGGCTTAAAACTCGCGCTGGGCACGTGTGCATGCATGCCCAAGATCCCGAGAGGAGAATGGAGGAGAAGGAATTGTGGTGTGGTCATCCCCCCTGGGGGGTGATTTCTCACTTTCTGTCTCTCTGTCTGTCTCTGTCTGTCTGGTGAGCGCACATGCCCTGTAGCAAAAATCACTCAAAAAAAAAAAAAAAAGCATGATATTTGTCGCTTAAAGGAGAACACCCCACAAAAAAAAAAAAAAAAGGTATCCACTCACAAAAAAGTGAGAAGGAACTCACTAAGTGTAAATAGAACTTGATTTACCAATAAATATTTTACCTATTTTTAATAATCTACAATATATTCCTAAAATAATTCCCATTTTTAGGGTAATATTTCAATTTGAAAATTATAGGAAGATTTCTTAAAATGATTCCTGAAGACTTAGCGACCATAATATGAATTTGACTTAAAAGCACAACTACGTGGGAGTCCAGCGACAGCCATTATGCCAACTGCTGGTCCCAAAAGCACAATAATTTTTAAAGAATTATTTAATTTATTTATTATTATTATTTTCCCATGAATTTTGCTACAGAAAGGCAGAGAGGAAGAGTAAGAAATCAAGCCGCAAGGTCCAGGACTCAAACCATGGTCGGCCATGTGGGAATTCCACTGCCTTAACGACCACACCATGTGCTGGTCCCAAAAGCACAATATGTATTTTTTTTTTTTTTTGCTATAGGGTACGTGCGCTCGCCAGACAGACAAAGACAGAGAGACAGAAAGCAAGAAATCACACCCCAGGGGGGATGGCCATGCTGCAATCACTTCTCCTCCATTCTCCTCTCGGGATCTTGGGCATGCATGCACACGTGCCCGGCGTGAGTTTAAGCCACTGAGTCCAGGACTCAAACCGTGGTCGACTACGTGGGAGTCCAGCGACATAGCCATTACACTAACTGCTGGTCCCAAAGCACAGTATCTTCACATAAATTATTTATCCATAGAAATGTGTAGCATGTTTTGAAATATGTTGGCATCTTGATAGTTATTTTCCTCAGTTTTTTTCATTGCTAGTTAGTATTATTGATACTAAAGAAATAAGTAAGCCTGTTAAAATCACTGACAGTTAAAAAATCATGGAACTGGAAATGAGTCGTTAAGTCAATTCTTTCCTCATCTTAGACAGATTAAAGTCTATCTTATATTGAAATTTGGTTAAAGATATATTGGGTAGATTGTGTTTGCTTATTTTGTTTTCATTTTATTATAGAGAGATTAATTTTAATTTTTTTTGGAGTGTTTTTTTTTTTTTTTTTTTGCTATAGGGTACGTGCGCTCGCCAGACAGACAAAGACAGAGAGACAGAAAGCAAGAAATCACACCCCAGGGGGGATGGCCATGCCGCAATCCCTTCTCCATTCTCTTCTCAGGATCTTGGGCACGTACACACACACGCCTTGCGTGAGTTTAAGCCACCGGGTCCGGGAGTCGAACTGCGGTCAACTACTAATATATTAACCTTAAGGTGCGAGACTATGTCACTTTCTTCCTCAGAAACAAATATTATCTGAAGCCCAGAGATTCCAGTCAAATAGTATGCAGGGAGCAATTTCACTACTTGCTCTTATAATAAACTGAATTTTTCCTGCTAATATCAGTGATAGGGTTTCCCCATGTTTGTGCTTTTAACTGTTGTAATTTTCCATTTTATAGCACTCTATACAGAGTAGCTTTTCAATTTCTGTTTCACTTTCGAGGGTAAGCATACGTGTTTGCTCAAAAATTTTGACTGTTCCAGTTCATTAGCCTTCTTTCTCTGTTATCCACACAAAATTTTTGTGATTCTGTACTATCAGTCTTTTCCAGTTTTTCATTGGTGCACACAACCATACACACACATATAATTTCTTTGTTGGAGAACAAACATATACACATACATAACCTCCTTGTTGGAGTAGAATGTATGTTCTACTTGCGGAAGGTAGGATTGATGGACGTACTGCTAGAAATACTACTGTGTATTTCTCAAAGTATGTACCTGGTCTCTCCCTGATTTCAAACTATGCTGCGTCTTGTCTTTGTTAGGTGGGGTAGAACAAGAGACAGAGTAACCCCTTCTATCTGTCTCCTCTGTGCAAAATTTCACACCGAGGACAATAATGCGTGGATTATATATTATATTCTAGGACATGTTCAGTTATTAATGTTGATCATAATCTTCAGTAAATGCTGTGTCATCGATTACATATTGTCTGAATTCTTTTCAGTTAAAATTTTTGAATCTTCTATCCTTCGTTTTAAGTAGAAAAAGTGGACCCTCCCTTGTATATGGCATGACAAATGAGGCTTGTAACAAGGCATGTTCTTACTGCAAGATAGCATTTATAGAAAAATTTCAGTTTTTGATGCATAAATTCATAATATTTCAACACAAATCCCAGGTGTTCTTTTCTGTCGCTAACTGCTATCTTACATTTAGAAGGTCAACAGAACCTGCTTTTTCAATAGTTTTTGCCCTCACCTCCCGCCCCCATTTTCTTACCTTGAAAATGAAGAGAGCGTAGTTGATTTTTAGGCATCTTTCCTCTCTGAAATTCTAATAATCTGATTTTGTTTTTAACTAACTACATCATAGTTCATGTTCAGATTATCATCTATAAAAACGCAATTATCTCAGTTTTGAACACACTGTGCTTGTCAACTTTTCAAATTTGTCAATAAAATTTTCCATTTGTATGTTAAGCACATAGACTTAATTCAGATCCTTGGTTTTGACACATTAGCAATATTGGAAATGATCCCGGTCCTTTTAATTTTATTCAATTAGAACCTGACCAATAATTTATAACTACCTGTGCTTTTTTTAAAAAGAATTATTTTATTTTAACTTTATTTATTATTATTATCATTATTATTTTCCAGTTTGATCAGAGAGAGACAGAGAGAGGAAGTGAGAAAGCAAGCCACCCGGTCTGAGACTTGAACCGTGGTCGGCCATGTGGGAGTCCAGTGCCCTCAACCACCATGCCACTTGCCGGCCCAACTACCTGTGCTTTTTTCTTCTGTTTACCCTTCCATGACCCACCTTCCCATAGCTACCATCTTGAATTCTGTTTATCAATTTAACACTTTTTAGCATAATTTTCAGTATATGTTTTTCTACAAAATACATTGTTTATATTTCTTATTTTTTAAATTAATTAAAAATAGCATTCTGCATATAATCTTCAGAGACTTTCATTTCATTCAGTATTTTGTTACTTATATTTACTCATGATACATGTAACTATTATTGTGGTCCAGTACTTCACTGTGGGAGTATGAAACATTATCTATTCTATTCATAGTTATAATTTGCCTTTGACATTACCAGCAGGGCTGCTTTGAACATTTCTGTGTGTCTTGTAGTACATATGTAATGAACTATATGATCTTTTAAAACATTAAAATTTTTGTTTAATCTGATCATATTTTTTCATGCTTCAACTTAATTTTGGATATGCTCAGAGCAGTGAATTTCTTAGGAAAAAAGTTATAATTATTAAGAAGATATTCAAATAACACAGTTTCAGGTTAATTAAATAGGTTTGGAAAATATTTTAGCATTATTAAGATGTTTCTTTGAGTTTTTGTCACTTATCATCTGTTTCCTTCCCTTGTATTACTAATGTTTTGAACAAAATTATGTTTTCTTACATTAGGATATGCTAGTCATGTCCCTATAGTTTGATCACTTTTTTTTTTATATTTCCATAATCTTTTCCAAGCTATCTTGTTCTTTCAAAATGCATTTCACAAACACCCAATTTTAGGTACCAAAATTTATTTTATAATTATAAAGATACTTATACCTAATAGGTACTTCTTTTTGAATCCTTGTAGATTTAAGAACCTGTTCGTTGTGGCTTTTTGTATGTGTTTTTTACAACATAGTAATTAACTCATGTTAGATAACATAATGCCTAAAACCTAATAATCTTATATGAACTATCTAATGAAATGATGTAGAAAATAATTTAAATTTTAAAATGAGGAGCAAAAGAGAAAAGGACCAATTTAAAATAAAGAATTAAGATGAGCATATTCATCAATTATCATTTGGGCACAGTGGAGGAACTGGCCTGAGGGCTATTCAATTTAAAATGTTCCGTAGGTACTATTGGATCCCTGAAGCAAAATATAATAAGGGGTTGGTGTCCCAATTAAAGTATTGGAAATGTCAGCAAGCTGAAGGGGATGGCTTCATATGGTTTGAGAGACAAGTATGCTGGTAAGGCAGTTCTGGCATGAATTATTTGGAAATACTTCAAGAATAATCAGACTGTTTTTCTTAATTTCTAACTTTGACTTTTTCTTTATTTCCCTAAAGAGATTTTACTTGTCCAGTGCCAAAAAGCACTTATTATGAATTGACAGTGGGCTAGATCATGGTGAAATTGTACAGAAACTCGAATATCTGAAAATCCAGAGGTAGATCCAGCTAGTGAGCCCTTTAGCAATTTAAACACTGATAATACTTTAAAGAGAGATGAAATCAGCAGTTTCATGTCTTCAAATCTTTCTGCTTTCTTGAAAGACTATCACTTGATAAATTTTAACTTTTTTTTGTATTTGAACGTAGTGATAATATGTCTGTAATCAAAGGAATGAGTCACCATTTTCTGAATTATACCTTTAAGATAAAAATAATTGAAAGTAATAATTTTTAAATACACTATTTATAATAAATTCATTTTGTATTTCACAAAATTTCATGTCTATACGTAAGTGTTTGGGAGGCAAAGGCTCTAATTCATCACAAGGAATGTCCTGGTGTAGTACTTTGCAGCTGTGTTACCTTGGGAAAGTTATTTAACCTGTCTGTGCCTCTGTTCTCTTATCTTACACTTGAATAATAAGTATATACATTTCATGGACATTTTAGGAGGATTTAGTGTGTTAATGCATTACAAAGTTTAATGCATTACTATCTGGTGCATAAATATGCAGGAATTACTGGTTATCCATTTATGCATCTTTATGACTATTATGTGAATTTGATAAAAATCAGGAATTACGCTCTTATATTTAAAATCTTTTATTATCCATTTCTAATTTAAAACTACAAACAGTGAAAAAAAATAATTAACAAAGAGGAAAATGACTAACTCAAAAATATGCTGTTATAGTTTATAGTGAAGCGTAGAGACATTCTTTTAAAGAAGGATAAAGGGGAAAGACATCTGCTATCACAGCCTATATTTCATTCTGAAACTAGCAAGTAAAACAAGATAGGGGTATTACAGTAAGTGCTGAGGCAAACAGAAAGGAAATTAAGTGATCATTTTAACAGATGATATCATGAATATCTTAAACACTCAAAATCAAGGACAGACATTGGATCAGTAGTAATCCAGTGGGGACCACTCAAGAAAGGTCCTGAGTTTAAGTCCTGGGACCTCCCTGAGTATGCAGTGTGTGTGGCATCTCCTGCCATGATCCATGATGCAGACCAGTTGAGAATGGGAGCATATATGGTATGTAGACACTGTTGAAGATGCCTGTTACTGGGACCAGCACTTAGCATAATGGCTGTGTCACTGGACTCCCATGTAGTCGACCGCAGTTCAAGTCCCGGACTTGGTGGCTTAAACTCACAATGAATGTGTATGCATGCCCAAAATCCCAAGAGGAGAAAGGAGGAGAAGGGATTACAGTGTGGCCATCCCCTCTGGGGTGTGATTTCTTACTTTCTCTCTGTCTCTCTCTCTGTCTTTCTGGAAAGCTCACGTACCCTATAGCAAATAGCAAAACCCCCTCTGAAAAAAAAAAAAAAAGATGCCTGCTACATTTTCTTTTTCTCTCATACAAATAAATCAATAAGCATTCAAAACTCAAAATGAACAAAAAAAATTAGTAATAGATACTACTAGTGAAAATATAAGATAAACCTAAAACATTTATACTTCTCTTATAGGATAATAAAAATTACTTAGGGGGCCTGTAGGTGGACTAATGATTGAGGTGCTGACTCCCACATTGCTGATCTTGGTTCCAGTCTTGGACCTGGCAGCTTGCTTCCCCACTTTCCCTCTCCCTTCCTTTCTTTCTTTTCTTCCTTCCTTCCTTCCTTCCTTCCTTCCTTCCTTCCTTCCTTCCTTCCTTCCTTCTTTCTTTCTTTCTTTCTTTCTTTCTTTCTTTCTTTCTTTCTTTCTTTCTTCTCTCTCTCTCTCTCTGGTCAAGTTGAAAAAATAATGGGAACCAGCAGTTAGCGTAATGGCTATGTCGCTGGACTCCCACGTAGTTGACCGCGGTTCATGTCCCGGACCCGGTGGCTTAAAACTCACGCCAGGTGCGTGTGCGTGCGTGCCCAATATCCCGAGAGGAGAATGGAGGAGAATGGACTGCGGCGTGATCATCCCCTCTGGGGTGTGATTTCTTGCTTTCTGTCTCTATGTCTCTCTCTCTGTCTGTCTGGTGAGCGCACGCGCCCTATAGCAAGAAAACCTCTCAAAAAAAATAATAATGATAATAATAAATAAGAGAAAATAAAATAATTATTAAAAAATAAAAATGTTTAGAAAATATAAAGCTAAAAAACTTATAAAGTACTTGGAACAAACCTAAGGAACACATTTATTTCTCTATCTGTTTATCTATATATCTATAGGTGCATATATCTTTTTATGATGTTTCATATGTAGAAAAATAGATGAAGATAATTTGGATAAATTAAAAGCATGGCAGAATTTTAAACAGGAAGATTAAATATTTTTTGATGATGTTAATATCCCTAAGGAGCACATGTGTGTATGTGTGTGTTTGTGTTTACGTATAACGAAATGATCTAAAAGCAAAAGAATTATAAAAGAATTTTTTTGGGAACTGCAGAAAGTGATCTTGCAACAAGCAATTGTAAGCTTAAGTATGTGTGATTTATGTTAAAAAGTATGCTTAAAAGTGTAATGAGATGGAACTTGAACTAAATATGATAAAGTATTGTGTTCCACTTCAACATAATAAAGCATATAATAAACAAAAAATGTACTTTTAAATGCCTACAATATGAGGCAAAATAAAACAGAATAAATATTAATCACTATTTCTTAAATATGAAATGCATTTGTTCTAAGTCTGTTCTTGAAGATTATACTACTTTTGGTTATTTGAGGTCCTTTCTCTACTCAATGTCCAAATTGACAGGTAAATTATACAAAATGATAAATAATAAGCACAAAAACCAAACAGAAAGAATAAGATGAGCCTGCTGAGTCTTCTGCCTACTGGGTTCTGGATCCTGAAGCAGTCAAAATTATGTTACTGGGAGATTAGCTCGCAGGAAGTTAAAAATTGCTGTTTGTAAGGTGGAGACATGAAGTAAGGTTTGTGGTTTCAGCATGGAATGATTGGTATAGTGTGACAGGAAGCATAAATTAGCTGCTATTCGAAGTTACAGCTTATAGATAGTGAGAAGGTACAGGTTGAAGCTTATAATTAGATGCTGAGCTAAATCATTGGCGGGTGTTTGAATTTTCCATTATTACCCAATATTCTCATACTACAGAGATACCAAAACTGCTAATGAGATGTGGCTCTGCATTCTGCATTCTGAATTTGGGAAGCCAGGTAGAATTTATTGTTTAAACACTATATAAGGGGACCATGTGGAGGGGTGTTACCACATATAGAAAAAGAGGGTCCAGCAGAAGGCATAATGGTTATGTCACTGGATTCCCACATAGTAGACTGCGGTTCGGTCCTGGACCTGGTGGCTTAAAACTCTAGCTGGGTGTATGTGTATGTGTGTGCATGTGTGAGCACAAAATCCTAAGAGCAGAATGGAAGAGAAGGGATTGCTGTGTGGCCCTCCTCTCTAGAGGGTGATTTCTTGCTTTCTCTCTCTCTCTCTCTGTCTTCCCAGTGAATGCACACACCCTATAGCCAAAACCCTTTTTTTTAAGAAAAAGAAAAAGAACCAAGGGGGAAAAACTACTTGAAATTTCTCTTTAAACTATAATTTTAAAACTTGAAGACAGCTAATATCATGAAAGCCAAATACATCAATAATCAGAACATTAAATCAAAACACTGACAGCCTGGAAAAAGATTTTAAAATATGTTTACAGTTCTGAAGTGATAAATGGAGGACTAACATCTATAATATAAAAGAAACGTATAGAACATAAACTAAGGGCATAAAACAAGGAAACACATATAGGGAAGATAATCAAATAGAAAATGTATATAAGTAACACTCCATGATATGTAAAATAATAGAATTTCATATATATGAAAATAAAACCAATTGTAGAGAAACAGTATTTGAGGATATACTAGTTGAGGTTTTTTTTGTGTTGTTATTTTTTGTTCTTATTTTTTGATTTGAAGAAATAGCTAAGTCCTTACATTGAAAGTACTGACCTTGTTAAACAAAATTTGATATCAGCTAGGCAAACTGTTGTGAAATGCAGGTAAGTGTCTAATCCAGACACATGATGGTTAAGGGGGCTGGATCCCACATGGTGGACTGCACGATTTGAATCCCAGACATGATGGCTTGGAAAATATGCCAGGTCCATGTGTATGCATGCCCCAAATCAAAAGGGGTTAGAAATGAGGAGAAGGGACTGTGGCATGACTGTCATTATGGGCATGTGCTTTCTAATATTCTTTTCTCTTTATTTCTCCCTGGTGAGCACATTTACCCTCTGGCTCACAAAGGGCCAACTTCTTAGTTTGAGTCCCAAACCCAGCAGCTTGAAAATCATACTGGGTATATGTGCATGAGTGCCCAAAATTCCAAGAGGGGAATGAAGGTGAAGGGATTGTGATGTTGATTTCTCATTTTACCCCTCTCTTCTCTCTCTCTCTCTCTCTCTCTCTCTCTCTTTCTCTCACTTTCTCTATGTCTCTCTTTTTCTCTCTCTCTCTAGTGAGCACATGTATCCTATAGCAAACTAAAAGATAATAACAATAATATTAAATGCATATAATCAAAAATGAAGAGATCTTTTAGATACTGAGAAAAGAAAGATTACTGAAAAAACTGAACATGGGATTAAAACAAATTTCTCAGCAATAAAACAGATTTCAGTATATAGTCTAAAACTTCACAGAGCCAAAGGAAATAACTACCTACATAAAATATACTTTCTAAAAATATTATTAGAGAGGTATACCAAGATAGATATTTTTAGCAATCCAAAGTTAGTAGACCAATAAAATTCTGGTTAAGTGTAATAACCGATATGAAATATTTGTAAATTTAATTGCCATTTAACAAAGTATTAAGTAATTTTTGTGATAAAAATAATGAAACTAAAAACAACATAAAACTACAATCCAAATCTTCAGTTCAATAGTGGAGTAAAGTTTGTTACATCTTTGTTTAAGAAGCACAAACACTGGATAATGAAGACACTGGATAATCATGATACAGAAAGAATAATCAAAGAGGGAAAGAGAAAGCATAAAAAGAAAAAAATTAGATTATACATATTTGCAAATTACAGTAAATATAATCAAGTTAAACTCATATATTATAATCAGGTTATCAGATTGCTTGGCCTGTAAGAAAATATCGAGAAAGTAAGCCGATAGATGCAGAAGTGTTTGAAGTATGACATTTATCATTACTCAATATTTACAGAAAGAATTGAGGGCACTGATCAGGAACCACTGCAGAGACCCTGATACATAACTTTATGGGGTCATTTGTACATGTGAGTGCTAGTCAAAATCCCCTCTACATCCTTCCTGTAATTAGACAACTCCTGAGGAGGAAGCCCTTTGTACTCAGAAGTAAATAAATGACAGTGTACGTTTGAAAAGCATTGAACAAGTTTACAGTTTTAAACCATGCATAATTACAATATCCAGTGCTATAAACAGTTTCAACAACAAACAACAATAAAATATGGCGTGGTTCCAGCATAATTAATAGGGATTTGCATTAAACATCAAAATTTCTAGAAACTAAAATTATAAAATTTTATATGCTGGTAAGAAATTATTCTGACAGTAAGATCTTAAACATTAACTCTCACAATTTTTAAAAATCATTCATCCAAGCTAAAGATACCAAGGTTCTTCAAAAATGCATTTTATGAAGAAATGGAAAATGCATATTATGAAAAAGCTGCGTGATTTCAATTACTTTGTACCAAAATAAAGTCTTTAACTCCATTATTCTTCAAACTTTTTGAAGTCCCTGCATATATTAAAGAAGTCTAAAGCTCTATCCAAGCTCAATCATTCCAGTTCACATAAAAATGTATAGTGGTTATTTTGAGTCATTCTTCCACGATTATCTCAATGTGCCTATCTTATTTGATAGTCTCAAATATGGCTAAATTAATTATTTTTAACCTATGCCATCTCTGTTGGTCTAAAAATGAAATTAATAAACAGAATTTGTTTTTTTAAGAATTCGTTTATTTAACTTTATTTATTTATTTAATTATTAATTTGACCAGAGAGGGATGGAGAGAGAGGGAGAGCGAGAGAGCAGAGAGACAAGCAAACCACCAGGTCTGGGATTCAAACCAATGTCGGCCATGTGGGAATCCAGCGCCCTTAACCACCATGCCACCTGCCGATCCCAATAAATAAAATTTCTTTGAAACGTATATTATTCTTAGTAGAAACCTAGTAATATAGAGTCAGAGGAAGAATGGAAGAATTTGAAACGTTAGAGCTCGAGACTATATTTTGCCTCAGATTCCTAAGTTAAATGTACCCAAAGCAGGATAACTTTGTATTAATTTAGTGGTTGTGATGTTAGAACAATGCAGTGAACTAAATGGCAGAGTAGTTCAATTGCACCATTACTAGTTCAACATTTGTTTATTGATTCTAATGATAATATTCCTACAAACAACATAATCTATATGGTGTGATTTACTTATTTATTTTAGAGAGATTTTTGGTATGGGGTGTGTGTACTCGCTGAAAAGGAAAGAGAGAAAGATGGAGAGCCAGAAAGTGAGAAATCACACCCTGGAGGGATAGCCACACTGCAATTCTTTCTTCTCCATTCTCCTGGGATTTTGTGCACACACGCACATGTGTCCGGCCTGAGTTTCAAGCCTCTGGGTCTGGGATTTAAACTGTGATCAACCATGTGGTTACCAGCCATGTAACCATAACCTCATCTGCTGGTCCCTATTTTTAACCACACGTGTTTGAAGAGATGTTTCAAGTATTAAATTTGTCATTAGTCAATATTTACAGAAAGAATTGAGTGTTGATCCAGAACCACTACACAGACACGATGAGTTATTTTATGGGTTCATTTTTACGTGTAAGTGCTAGTCAAAATTCCCCTACATCCTTTCTGGAGTTAGAGATCTACAGAGGAGGAAGCCCTTAATACTCAGAAGTAACAAATTACAGTGTTTATTTGAAAAGCAATAGGCAAAGTTTACAGTTATAAACTATGCAGAATTTCAATATCCAGTGCAATAAACAGTTTCAACAACAATGATAAAATATCATGGTGTGACATAACACAGGCGCTTCATGATCAGACTCTCGCTTTCTCTCTCTCTCTCTCTCTAGCAAGCATGTGTGCCCTCTGGCAAAAAGAAAAAACTGAAAAACAAGAAAACAAAAAACTATAAGATATAAGCACTTCATTGATCATATTATGTATATTTAAAGTATAACTATGAGGCAAATAAATATGAAATTCATACTCTAATACCAAAAGTCAAAGATATATATCATGTTAGCACACCAGAATACCATCTCAGTTTAATATATCAAACTAGTGCTTTTAAATCCTCTTGTAAGAATTAAAATATTCTTTTTTATTTGTTAATTTATACCTTACATATTCTGGCAGCTTTTCATATTTTAGTAAAGAACGCTGTCAGCTGTTTTCTCTATGCCCCCCAAATATTTAAATAGTTTGCACAAAAGGTAAAATATAATAAATCTATCCAAGAAAAGGGAAGATACTTTCAGTAAAAGATTGATTTTAAGTAGAGCAAAACTGGCATGAAAAAAAATCCATTTAGCTGTCAGAAATTATTTTGGGTTTATAGTCTAATATCAGTCTATTCTAGTAGGAAGATGAAGGATCCAACATGACTTCTTGTTTCCTATTTTAACTTTAAGGGAAAATACTTCTTGGAAATTAGAGTTGGAGTTGTATTTTAGTAACCACAGTGGAAGAAACAATGGGGCCAAATCCCACTGAGCGTGTTTTGTATGCCTAAAGTTTATACAAGGATTACAATGATTTAGAAGGACCAAAAAAGAAAACTGGTAGAGATATATTCATGTAGATAGAGTCATAGTAAAATCTGATAATGATTGTAATTCCTGGACGAAAAAGTTTGGACATGATCCAATATTAAGAAAAAAATACTGTAAAAATTACTGAAAAGATCAAAATGATTCTATTACTTTTGCAGTCTTTCATGTGGGAATAATAATTCTGCACAAAATCAGCTTTTTCGTGCTACACATAATTTTTTGTTGAAAACTTCACTGTAGATAATTTCTAAATTGACAAAAAACAATTCTTTCTGAGGACAGTAAGAAGCCAAAGTGTTAGAAAAGTCTTCAACTATTTTTGCTTTTCAGTGCCTTTGCTATTTAACTTAGTGCTTTGAACGGATAATCATTAATTTTACCCAGTGCTCCTGTAGAATAAATTGAAAGTAAAAAGGAAAAGAAGTAAATTTTGTCTTAATTATCTTCAGGAACTTTAAGAAACTTTAATTATATTTTAGTAATATATGATAACCTCATATTTAGAATACTAATTTCATTTTGCAGATGCATTTTTAAAAAATTAATTTAGTCAGTTCGCTCATGACAATAATTTATACAACTATTCAAGTTTATTGACAAAATAATAGGCAATGTTTTGACATTATACCTCCCTTGGCGACATTTTCATTAAGAGAACATATCATCTATTGTAAAAGCATTTTTTTTTAATTTTATAATTTTTTTTTTTTTTGGAGAGGTTTTTGCTATAGGACTCGTGTACTCGCCAGAAATACAGAGAGACAGAGAGACAGAAAGTGAGAAATCACCCTCTAGGGGGGATGGCCACACCACAATCCATTTTCCTCCATTCTCTTTTCAGGATCTTGGGTACGCATGCACACATACCCAGCTTGAGTTTAAGCCACCAGGTTCAAGACTCAAACTGTAGTCGACTACATGGGAGTACAGCAACATAGCCATTACACCAATTGCTGGTCCCAATTTTAGAATTTTTATACTTTGATTTTCTTTTTTCTATAGGGCACATGTGCTCACTGGGGAAGGACAGAGAGACAGAGATAGAAAGAGAGGGAAAGTGAGAAATCATCCCATAAAGGGAATGGCCATGCTGCAGTACCTTCTCTCAGAACTTTAGGCACTTACATCCACATGTCTGCCATGTTTGTTCAAACCCTTAGGTCTGGGGCTCAAACTGCTTACCCAGCCATGTGGAATCCAGCTGTCTTAACCACCATGCCACCATGCCACAGTCCATTTGCTTCTAGTTCAAATACCTTTAGGTCTTCTTCTAAGAGCAAATAATCTTCTCTCAACTGGTTTTCCAGATCTTAATCTAATAGGTAAATTAATGTATACTTTAGTATAATATGTTATCTTACTGCAAATATTTTTTATTTTGAAAATCTTCCTTAATTTTATATTGCCTAAAGGTGAGGCAAAGTTAATCTTACCTGAGACAAAGTAACAGAAAAATGTCACGTTGCATGTTTCTGTAGTGGGCGATGCGGTTTCCTGTATATGTGAAAATTACAAGAGTTAATTGGAAATTATTTTTTCATGATCGAAGTTTAATAAGAATATTTACTTGTCAAGTAGAATTGTATTAATTACATGTGTCATATGTATGGTATTGTCATTTAATTTAAATAAATATTACTTGTTTAGCAGATTGGCCATGTAAAAATACTCTGATCACACAAATTATTACTAAAATTGTGCAAGAAAGTATTCACTTTTCTTAAAGTATGCTACCATTAAAATATTCTAATTTTTCAAGTCTATTATACAGCTTTTCTGTATACTAGAAGTACTTGATGAAAATGCTATATATGGCATATAACTAGAAGAGAACATTTAAAGATGATATCTTTTCTAAACATTCATATGGTTTTATAATATTTATTTATTAAAGAAATAGAGAAGATAATCAAGATTTTATAACAGAAGTAAAAGTATTCTTCATCTCACAAGGCATATTATAAACATTAGCAAATGTAAGCACTAAGTAACAAAGCATGTACTAGGTTCTTAACATTTTCAGAGTTAGATCACTTTTCTCTCATGTCCAGAATAATAAAATCAAATTAGGAGATAATTTTAGTATAACAAAGTCTGTATGCCATCGGGATGCATGTCTTTCCTGAGATCAGTTTTGTTTTTAGATTTTTGTCATAGGGTCCATGCACTTGCCAGAGAGAGACAGTGAGAGGGAAAATGAGAACTCACACTCCTCCCCAAGGAATGACCATGCCACACTCTCTTCCTCTCCTTTTCTCTCCTGGGATTTTTGGGCATGTATACGCACATACCCGCCTTGATTTTCAAGCCCCTAGGTCTGGTGCTTGAACTGCAGTAGGCCATGTGGGAGTCCAGCACATTAACTACCAAGCTACCTGCTGGCCCTCCTGAAGACAATTTTTATATTTCCAATTTCTCACAATAAAACAACCTAAAGTCCACCTATACTTAGTGATTTAAGGGCCCAACAAGCCCTGATTCCAAAGTATCTTTCTTACCTTGATTCAGTTTTCTGCAAAAGGAATAATGTTTCATTGTACAGAATATGCATCTTTCCTTGTATATGCATGGAAATTTCTTCCTTTTTTTCTTTAATTTTGTCAAAGGGCACATGCACTCAGCAGAGAGAGATGCCAGAGACAGAGAAAGGGAAGTGAGAAAGCACATCACCTAATAGACAATGGTCATGCCACAATCCTTTCTCCATTTTTTCCCTCCTCTCCATATTTTGGGCATAGGTGCCCAGCATGTTTCTTAAGCCACCTGTCAGAAGTCATATAATAGACCGAGTGGTTCTCGTCACCTTATAATTGCCACACTACCCATTGGCCCTGCATGGCAATTTCTTATCTCCTCAGTAAATTTCAGTTAAGATGCTATTTCTGTTGAAAAGTTTTGTACACCTTATTTCTTTATTTGATTCATGAGAGAGAGAGACTGCCAACAGGGTCTTCAGGCTGCAGACTAATCTTGGATCATGCATACACAGAGCCATCCAGGATCACAGGCACACACACATGCCCAGTGTGCAGAGGCAGACCTTGGGACATGAACCTGGGACCTTTGCATATGGTCTGAGGATTGCAGAGCACTGCATTGCTGTTGTATCATGGCAGCTTGATTGTACACATTTCCTATCCAAATCCGATTTATCTTTTAAAGCCCACCTATAATACTGTGTGTATGAAGATCCCTTACAGCATCTAGCCATGATTTTCCTGTCTGGTCTGCTAAGGCATTTACTAAAATATGCTTGGAAATCTAGGTATTGCCATACATGTCTTTGTCCTAATATAACTAAGAACTGTGAGATTAAAAGTCTTGGAAATTGTACAAAATATTTCTTAATGAAAGGAAAAGTAAATCCAAATATGAGGCAATTAAATCATCACTTAGACATGCTATAAGTGTTTAGAGGGGCTAGAAGGTGATGAAGCAGTAATGCAACTGGACCTATGTGGAAAGGTCTCAGTTCTCATCCTGGGGCCTTGCCTTATATGCTTGGGGTGTACATGTCCATGATCTGAACTGCCTGATCCTGGGGCTGGATCACTGTGTGGAGACCATGTAGAAGATATCTGTCACTCTCTTTGTTGCTCTCTGCATAAATAAATATTTTTTTACAAGTGTTAAGAATTTCCTGTTGCATATAGAGAGTACTCAATGAATTTTAGCTATTTATTGTATTAGAAAACCAACTTAGACACATTTGGAGAAATAAACAACCTTATTCTGTTTTCTCATTAGCTTTTAAATCAAAGCTATGTCTATGTAAGGAAATAGTAACTTTCAGATGTTCATGCACTTTTGCATTAGCTAAGTCATGTCCAGAGATGAGGTGAAAATGCTCAACTAACAAGACTTCATAATTTTCATTTTTCGAGGTTATTCCCACTGTATAATATAGAAGAATTTTTTTTTTTTTAAACTACAATGGTGATAGGCTACATCTACAACCAAAAGTTAGCCCTGGGGCTGGCATGTGGCATGGTGGTTGAAGATACTGGAATCCTACATGACCAACTGCAGTTCGAGACCCTGACTTGGTGTTTTTCTCACTTTCCCTCTCTCTCGATCTTGCTCTCGCTCTCTCTATCCCTCTCTGATCAAAATTTAAATAAATAAATAAAGTTGAATAAAATAATTCTTTAATAAAATAAAAGGAAAAATTACAAATGGTCCTTAAAACATTATAGATGTTCCTGTACATCAAACATAAGGAAGGAGACAGGGAGGTACAGAATCGGAAATAGAAGAAGCAACAATGTCTTCCAAACAGTCAATGGACACTGTGCAAAAGGAGGGTCCAAATTAGTTCTTTGTGGCTCATATTATTGCCTTTGTTGATTTTTTTTAAGAGGTTTTTGCTATAGGGCGCGTGCGCTCACCAGACAGAGACAGAAAGCTAGAAATCACACCCCAGGGGGCATGGACACGCCGCAATCCCCTTTTCTCCATTCTCCTCTCGGGATCTTGGGCATGCACGCACACGTGCCTGGCGTGAGTTTAAGCCACCGGGTCCGGGACACGAACCGTGGTGGACTACATGGGAGTCCAGCGACATAGCCATTACGCCAACTGCTGGTCCCTGTTGATTTTTTTTTTTTCTTACCTACTAGAATTTTATTGCCACCTTTTAAGAGAATCTGTGATTCGCAAGTATGGAAGTAGGTGGAGGGGCTAGTTTTAGTCCATTGTGGTGCTAATAACAGAAATACATGTGAATGAGTAATGTATAAGGCTTAACTACAAAGTAATTCATGAGTCATAATGAAAGATTTGGCTCACCATTTTGGAAGTCCCAGGTTCCAGGGGGGTTCATTTGGTGAGGATTTTCTTTTTGGTGAGGTCCCAAGACAGTGCAGAGCATTACATGGCTGAAGCTTGTGTCTGGGTGTCTTTCTTTTATAAATGCAAGAATGGTCCTCTGTTGATTCCAATCTCCTCCCAAAAGTCTAACCTTTTAACACCACAGTCAATTAAATTTCTATCCTTTTGATCTGGTTATATTGGCAACCAATTTTCAACACATGAATCTTTGGGATACACATTCAAACCTTAGCAGGGGTAATGCACTTCAGTGTTTTAAAAATAATGAATGTTCTAAACACTTGTGAAAGGACTTATAAATTATATTTGAAAAAATTGAATAAAAATCTCATTGAAGTAACAAAGTTGATTTTTCTAGGTAAAAATGAAATAAACTAGATATTATTTATGAGTACTTCGCCAACCCAATTTAAATTTGTGTTATGACAGTCACTCCACTTCATAAAGGTAATAGTATTCCAGGTGGCTTCTATAAACTGATTATGTGACAAATATTCCTATGGTTATTACACACAGCAACTGTGATTATCCTACTGATACATTTCACAGGAGTCCATAACAGCATCAGATCAAAAATATTAGGTTAGATGACTATTTATTACATTCAAGAATGTGCTGTTTAATTTTTGACTTTAATTGGCTTAGAATAGCTCCCATGGAGAATCTTTAATAAAGATTACTCAGCAGAGAAAACATAAGAAAATAGGAAGGGATACTACTGGGCATGGTCAAAAAAGTACAGTTTGAGGGAACTCCTTGTGTCCTGTTCTCAGGATCAGTGGGTAAAGATGGCAAGAGGTGACTGAAAGCCATTTCCTGAGATGTTCTCAGATGAAGCATCTTCTTTAGAAGCATGGCTGTGCATAGAAAGTCTTACCAGCTGTAGAAATTGCATACCATCTGACTGAACATAGCCGTATCCCTCAGAGTATAAATAAACGAACTCAAAATTACTAGCAAATCTGGTTCATCCAGATGGCCCCTGCAGACAGTTAATTGATAAGACAAGGAAACAATTATTATTTAGTGTATTTTAATTTAATTTTATGCTATATATTTATATATGTGCTTATTGAATGAGCTAGAATTCTTAGAAGTAGAATTGTGAAATGCTTTTATGTTTTCCTCACACCACTGTCTTTGAAATGTACAAGAGTAGATCTCCCTTTTTTGCTCAGAAAATATTGCTGGCAGATTCTATAGCTGTTATCCTTATTTTAGATATTAAGAGTCCAATTTTCAGATATTAAAAAGTTCAGTGTGATTTAAGTCAGAATGTGACTTTTTTTTGGTTAAATTCATTGCTTTTCCCGCCACCCAAACATGAACCTGACTCAGATTCAAAAACCTACTTGTAATGAAAGGGTGAGGACTATGGTTGGAGTCCAGGACTTGGTGACTTAAAACTCATGCTGGGCACATTTGTGTGCATGCCCAAAATCCTGAGAGGAGAACGGAGAAGAAGGAATGGCAACATGGCCATCCTCTGTCTCTCTGTTTCTTCAGCGAAGACATGAGCCCTATAGCAAAAATCTTAAAATAAATAAATAAATAAATAAATAAAAGATAAAAAAGAAGAAGTTTGGAGTATGCTGGTGTGTCTCTGCATGTCGATGGTCTTGGATGGGAAAATGAGTGAAGGATCTTGTTGTGGCGAGAGCCTGTAGGGGTCTCTCTCTTCTTTAATCTCTTTTCCTCTCTATTTCTCTCAAGAAATAAGTAGACTTTTTTTTTTCTTTATTCTCTTTTCTTTTACTTTTTCTGTAGTCAAATTTAGAAAGACAGTGTTTTTTTTGTTGTTTTGTTTTGTTTTTTTGAGAGGTTTTAGATATAAGGCACTTGTGCTCGCCAGAAAAACAGAGACAGAGAAACAGAAAGCGAAATCACCCCCTAGGGTGGATGGCCATGCTGCAATCCCTTCTCTTCCATTCTCCTCTCAGGATCTTGGGCATGCACACACACGTGCCTGGCGTGAGTTTAAGCCACAGTGTCTGGGACTTGAACAGCAGTCGACTAAATGGGAGTCCAGCGACATAGCAATTAGGCCAACTGCTGGTCCCAGGGCAGTTTCTTAAAGATGAAGGCAATATTGACTGGGGCATTTGCTATTTAGCTTTGATGCTTTATCTGTGATAGTAGCCTAAATGTGTCTCTGTGTCTCAATGGGCTATTTTATGGATTTTCAGAAAATACCCCATAATGAAGATCCTCCAGCAGTTTCATGATGAGGTTAATATACCGCGAGCTGACCACTTCCACCCTCCTCTAAGATTATTTCTGATTGAGTTAACACTCTCATCTCACCACAATAATTTATGTCTTTTAAAAAAATTATTATTTTCCTGTGTCTTATTGAACCAAGAGATAACACCTTTTGCCTCGCTGTTTTGGTTTTTTGGTTTTTGAAAATGTTGTCATAGGGTATGACTGGAGAGAGACCAAGACAGTGACAGGAAAAGTAAGAAATCATCTCCCAGTGCTGATGGTCATGCTGCAGTCTCTCCTCCTCCATTTTCCTCCTGGGATTTTGGGCATTCATGCACATGCTTCCAGTGTATTTTTCAAGCTGCCAGGTCCTACACTCAAATCATGGTGGATTATGTGGTACTCCAGTACCTTATTCACCATGTCACCTGCTGGACCCAGAGCCTTACTCTTTTTAATAATGTTTCTTACTCTTTAATTTTATGTTCTTTTCCTTTTTTATCCTCAGCTTTAGTTTTTAAAAATATCCCAATCAAAAGTACATACCTCGTACCCCAAACTCGAGGGTCTCTGCATCAAGATTTGTGGGTAACTAATTAGGCAGATTTGAAGAAATTTAATGTTATATATAACATTATCTTAATTCTTTTTGATACTCGCTATGTATCTTTATTTATAGACATGTTTTAGGTAGATGATGAGATAAAGGTTGAAGAACCAGATTTGGACCAATCCAGTAACAAGTCCTGAATAAATAAGAGAGCATTTCCCTAAAGTATGTTGGTATATTTATCACCAGTTGTCCCCAGCTTCAGACCTCAATTCAAATCGAGACAATAGGGGGCATATCTTCATCTCCTGGGTCACATATATTTTATTTGAATTCTATCTACATGGCAGTGAGGTTTTTGTTTGCTTGTTTAATTGTAGTTTCTTGACTGATATCATCTAATAATTTATGAAGGCATTTAAGCATTGAAGTGAATGTTTTTTCTCTTCAGGAAAAAAAAATAGGCATTTATTGGTACTGAATTAATTTATACAATAACTATTAAGCAGAACTAGTATCAGGTGTAATAGTTATTGAAGCATTTGGGAAAACAGAAACTATTATTGTGGTTTTATAATGAATTTCAAAGCTAAATAACGACCATAACTGTGTGCTGTAGCAAAATGTATCATAGAGAAGGAAAAGAGAAAGCTCTTAAATAAAGAAGCTTCAAAAGGTTCATGGAAAATGTGAGTTATGAAAATGTGTAGTATGGGGCCAGCCAGGTGGCATGATGGTTAAGGCAGCTGCATCCCACATGGCTGAGTGAACAGTTCATGTCTCAATCCTGGCAGCTTGAAAGACACGCCAGGCATGTATATGTACATGCTCAAAAATCCCAAGAGGAGAATGGAGGGCATGGGATGACAGAATGATCATCCCCTCAGGAACGCTTTCTCTCTTTCCATCTCTCTGTCTCTGTCTCTTTCCAGTGAACACACATGCCCTATTGCAACATCTTTTAAAAATAGTATGTTATGGAGAAACCTTTTTGCACCATAATAAACTTGCACATTAAATCAATTTTCCACAAACTGAAGTCCCCTAATACAAGGTTTCTACAGGATATAGTAGAATAGATCACCCCCTCCTATCCCTTTTTTTTGTGTCTGTGATCCAGATGAATTTTTTAAAATGCCCACAAGGCAGGCTGGTAGGTCCTAACCAGTTCTCAAATGCTATTTTTATTTGAATTGCTTCAGGACTCTAAACACAAAGAGAAAGTGGAGAGCAAGTGACCAGAATCCAAATATTAAAGTTTAAGAGCATGACTGAGATTAAGAAGTACTAAAAGTAAATAGAAACTAAATGGATTATCAAATCCTGAGTGTAAAAATAGGAATATGTCTATTATATATACAAGCCTACTCAAATCATCGCACATATAACAACTATTTTATGGCTAAAGGCAGAAATCAGAGAAAACCATCCTTTTCTTCAGACCAATTTAAAGATTTTGACATAATGCAAGAGTATTCTAAATGACCTGTAGTCACCAGTATAAAATTATAGGTAAATATTCTTTAAGGCTAAAATAGTCTGACTTCATATTGTATTGCATGTATTTTACCTAGTAGTTTTAATGAAATATATCAGAATAATAAATATTAACTAGGAAAACATCTTTTTAAATGATCATTCCCATGGTAGTGTGTTGTATATTATGCAATAAACTTAATTCTTTCAGATTGATTCATGATTAGAATGTGGCCTTTATATTTGAAAAGGTCAAACAATAATACACTTGTATGCAGATATAAAACAAGTAGGAATTATTTGATACTGAAAGGAAAAAAATTGGAAATATATAGACTAGTTCAGTGGTTTCAATATATACAAATATATTTAAAATATGGATCGACTGGGCTACAGTTGAAAAGAAAACTTTAAATCAATGAATTTTAAATAGAGACATAGTAAGAGAAACAAGTCATAGTCAATAATTCAGAACTGATACTATTTTAAGATATTGTAGGTTTTTGTTTTTTTCATATAGCCTTCTATTTATTCAGTAAACGTCTATTGAATTTTTATGGCCAGTATCCTAGGGGACTCAAGACAGAAATTTGAGGTAACTACCTTCAGTATATTGTCAAGTAAAGAAGAAAAGATTCATGATATCTAATAAGACACTGATGATAAGCCATAGTCAAAAAACAGAAAATATTTTTTAAGTACCTTTCTAGTCAACAGATGGCTTTTATCATATTAAGTGGGTGGTGGACTAACATAATTTTATGAGTGAACATTATAAGATTTTGTGCACTTGGACAAGTTACATAAGTTTTTTTTTTTTTTTTTTTATTTCTCAGGGTTTTTTTTCTTTTTTCTTTTTTAATTCCAGAGAGTGAGTAAACTCACAAGAGAGAGAGAGAGATAGTCAGGAAGAGACAAACGGATAAAGAGCCCCAAATGGGGTGTGCTCACATCACACTCCCTTCTCATCTATTTCTCCATCTTGTCAGGATTTTGGGCATGTACACACGTGTACCTGGCATGGTTTCCAAGCTGCCTGGTCTTTGTTGGAAACATGGTTGACTATGTGGGATCCAGCTCTCTTAACCACTAGATCCTGAGACTAGCTATCCTATTTTTTTCTTGTCCATAAGATAGTAGTTGCTGATACATAGAGTTGTTGTAAGTATTAAATTATATCTGTACTTAGAACAGAGTTAGATGTATAATAAACTCGAAGTTAGTAATTTAATATAAAAAATTTCGTAGAAAATTGAATAAGCAGAGTCATTTAAAAATTCATTAAAAAAATAAAAATTCATTGAAAATGCATATTATGAAAAAACTGCATAGATTTAAAAATTGTTGGCAACCAAATAAGCTTGTATTTTAGTTCCATTTTCCACATTTTGAAGTAGCCTCATCTTGTTTCTACTTCACATCTGAAGTGCTTCCTAAACTTAAGTAACTTATAGCCAGCTGAATTATCTAGGGATAACATGTTTGTATCTGTGACTCAATGGATTACTAAAGAGGGGTGCTTTAAGTTGTCGCATGGTTGTCCGTTTTCTCCTTCATCATTTAACATCTGATCTATGTGTTTTTCACCTATTCCAAAAGCACATACAGAGAAATATTGAAGAGATGGTATTATTGAGCTAGAACCTCAACTCAGTTTTCAGTCCCTATTGAAAAAACCAGCCCATCTTTTCCTACTCTAAAAGGAGAATATTTAAGTGTGGGATTACTCTAGGTTTGAGAGAAATTATTAAAATTTAAGAAGGATATGAAAGAGTGGTATATTAGTTAGAGATTGTGTTTATCTTCACGTGACTGAAATTTCCACTAAATATAGAGGTATTATTTTTTTTACAAAAAGAATTATTTCCTGGCTTTTGTTCATCAACTTAAAGATCTTAGGACTAAAGTTGTCTCTTTTTTTCCTTCATGCTGCCAAATGGGTATTGAAGTTCCACCCACTGCTTTAATATTGAGAAAACAAAAAAAGAAACAAGAAAAAGAAAGGTCTGGGGCCAGCAGGTGGTGTGGTGGTTAAGGGCGCTGGACTCCCACATGGCCGACTGCTTTTCGAGTCCTGGACCTGGTGGCTTGCTTTCTCACTTTCTCTCTCTCTCTCCTTCTCAGGACAAAACTAAAATAAATAAATAAATTTAAATTAAAAAAAACTTAAAAAAAGTAAAGGAATAGTCTGCACTTGTATTAGTAGAGCAAAATTTTCCATATATGCTCAGCATATTTCTACTTTCTCTATGACTCAGGTCTGTCACATGAATACCATTCCCCGTAAGAGATTCTAGAAAGATGAAATTTTAGCCTTTTAGTCTCCATGGCACAGTGAGAAGGGATAAAAATGATTAGAGTGTTCTCCTCTCTCATGGCCTTGCTTCCAAGATGATGAAAAAAAGAAAAAAACCACATGGCTGACCACAGTGTAAATCCCAGACCTGGCAGCTTGCTTTTCCAATTTCTTTCTCTACTCTCTCCCTCCTTTTTCTCTCTCTGGTAAGCATGTTTGCCCTCTAGCAAATTAAAAAATAATACTAATAATAAATAAAATAAAACAAACATATAATTAGAAAAAGAATAAAAGGATTAATGGTCTTAACAAAAGAGGTTGTGGCCATGTGAAGCCTATTTACTGCATGCACTAGACTTGATGTATGTCCAAGGACAAGATTATTAAGAAGTTTGTCATTCGACACATAGTAGAGGCTAGGCTGCGAGGGGCATCTCCAAAGCAAGCGTCTTCCATGCCTGTGTGCTCCCCACGCTGTATGCGAAAGTGTATTCCTGTGTGAGTTGTGCCATTCATAGCAAGGTAGTCAGGAATCCATCTTGTGAAGCTGGAAGGACAGAAGGCACCCACCTGACTGAGACCTGCAGGTGCTGCCCCCCAACCCCAAAGCCCATGTAAAGAGCTGAGTCTTTAAGGGTTGAAGAACTGTCTTCTGGGAAAAAATGAAATGCAATTATACATTAAATAGCATGTTGAGTTTGTGCAAGTAAAAAAAAAAGATTAGAATGAATATTGAGTGAACTACAGATAGAGGTTTTGGAGAAAGCAGTGATTCTTAAGAATCAGTCAATATAGTTGGGAAATAATTAAGTGAAAACATGGAAGTCTCATGAGAAAGTTATAAATAAAGATAAGATTTTAGACAATTTTCAGAGATTATGATTACAACTCTTAAAAAGAGACAGTATAGGAAAAATTGAACTGATGATAATTTTTGAGAATACTTTCACTGGGGAGTTGTGGAAGGAAATACAGATAGTTGCCAATTTATGATGGTTTCACTTTATCACATTTCAGCTTTAGGTGTGAGCTAGCATCTTTGTTTTTGAAGTGGCAGTTACTTAAGCTTGAAATAATAAGGATTATTTTTTGTTTTTTCACTTTCAATACAGTATTCAATAAAGTACAGGAATTAGTAAACACTTCATTAAAAATAGTATTTGCGTTAGATAATTTTGAACAATTATGGGCTAATGTAAATGTTCTGAGCACGTTTAAGATAGGCTTGTCTAAGCTATCATGTTCAATGGGTTACAGTGTATTTTTTGTTTTTATTTTTTAAAGAAATTGTTTGCTATACATTGTGTACACTCACTGGAGAGACAGAGAGACAGAAAGTGAGAAATCAACCCCCCCCCAGGGGAGATGGCCGCCCCACAATCCCTTCTCCTCCATTCTCCTCTTGTTATCTTGAGCACCCATGCACAATAGATTAAAATTCCATCTCAGGTGCCCTGACTCTAATTCCCATGGAATTGCAGGAGTGGATAATTCTTTCAACACTTCAAGGACAATGTGAGCAAATTGGGTCACAGTCACAGGCCTGAGTTCCAGGACAGGATTCTAAGACTAATCAGAGGTGTTGAACTTATCTGTAACAACATATAGTCCAAGTCTGAGGGAACCAGTGCCAAGATAATTTTCTCATTATTAAAATGAGATACAAAGTGAGAACACGTCTCATTGATAAAATGGGTAATTACAGTGAGCTCAAGTCTGAGCCTGTATTTTCTTTTTTGGAGAGGTTTTTGCTACAGAGCATGTGTGCTCACCAGAAAGACAGAGAGAGACAGAGAGACAGAAAGCCAGAAATCACCCCTCAGGGGGGATGGCCACACCGCAATCACTTCTCCTCTATTCTCCTCATGATCTTGGGCAGGCATGCACCCAGTGTGAGTTTAAGCCATTGGATCTGGGACTTGAACCATGGTCAACTACATGGGAGTTCAGCGACATAGCCATTATGCTAACTGCTGGTCCTGAGTCAGTACTTTCTTAGGGTATTTCCTAATGTTAGTGTGATGCTCTTAAATCCCCCTACTCAAAATTAAATTTGTTCTGGAAACATGAACTATCTTACATTTAAGGTGGGAGTCAAGCAAATTTAATGTTTGGCAACAATGGCATGCAAACTTCAAGAATAAGTTAAGTCATTAACTACTAAAACTTGAATTCTTAAATGAAATTAGAGTAATTCGCAAATTCTTTAAATGTGAATATATATTTTGTTAGCCAATATACTAAATTATTAATTTCTGGATTCTAGAGCATTATAGGATCATTAATTTTTTATCAGAAAAAGTAATTGTTGAATCTGTAGAAATAACCCTCATTAATACAGACCAAATACAGTTCTTATATTCTTCCATTTGGAGATGCTAATGACTTTGAAATATTAATATGTGTATGCTTCCAGTATTTAGAAAAAAGATTTAGAAAAAAGTCTATCTAAGTATGGACATAAAAATATAAGTACAGAAATAAATAATGACCTGTGTAAGGAAGATGGAAAGCTCTAGAGGGAAGAAGCTATGTGCTTCAAAATTTGGAAGTATGTGTTGTAATATAAAATACAGATTACAAAAGAAATACAGGAAGTTATTCCCAGACCAAGTAGTGGACACATTGCATAAGATTTACTTTATATTGGGGCTGGTGTAGTGGTTAAGAGTGTGGGACTCCTACGTTGCCGACCACGTTTCCAGTCCTGAACATGACACCTTGCTTTCTCACGTTCCCTCTCTCTCTCTCTCTCTCTCTCTCTCTCTCTCTCACTCTGTCCCTCTCTGGTCAAATTAAAATAAATAAATAAATAAATAAATAAAGGAAGTTAAATAATTCTTCAAAAATAAGATTTACTTTATATAATATTTATACATGATTTACTTACATAAAATTTATCTATGTATGATTGAGAAGTTGAAACTTGTATTTTTTTTTTCTAAAGTTTATTTATTTAGTGAGAGAGAGAGAAAAAGAGACAGGAACCCCTGATACTAACTGGGTCTTGCTGTGCCAAGATCCCCTCCCAAGCCTTCCAGCCAGCCAGGTTACAGTGCCTGCAGGCTCACCAGCTCTTCCAGGGCGACCCAAAGTCCAAATCCCAGCCTTCCCATATGCTGTAGTATTGCACAGTCACATCCTACCACTTGTACTACCATGCTGGTCCAGAAACATCTACATCATTTTATACTTCCAAGGACTCTGGGTAATATGTTTATCACAGAAGCTGTCAAAATTAATGTTTTTAAATGAAGCAAAATACATTTAAATAAGAATATCCCCTCTTCTCTCTCTCACACACATACACACATACACAAATTCTCAGAACTATTGATGATTACTATCTATTCATTTACTATACATACTTGCTTCAAGAAAGTTCAATTAAAACTCACAACTTTATCCGAGACAAATGGGTTAAAGCTAATTAAGTACTTCATTAAAGAAAGAACTATTAAAGTATTGGGGCCAACAGATGGTGGAGTGGTTACATCACTCAACTCCCATATGGCTGACTTCGGTTGAGTTCTAGACTCTGTGGCTTCAAATTCAGGATGGGTGCATGTGCATCTGTGCCCAAGATCTTGGGAGGAGAGTGGAGGAGAAGGGATTGTGGCATGGCCATCTCCCTTGAGGAGGATTTCTCACTTCCTGTTTCTCTGGTGAGCGTGCATGCCCTATAGCAAAAATTCTCTCCAAAAGATAAAAAATTAAAATACTAATTATGATTAAAGCCTCAAATAACAAATTTGAATTGTGTGCTGAGCAATTTTTTCAGAATGAAGGAGTTACAACGTATATTCCCTTAAAATAAAAAAAAAAAAACAAAAAACTGATTTATCTAACTCTCAGAGTGTGTAATGCAGCTTCTAAGAATGATGAGCCAAGATGCTGTCACACATGTTTAACAATGTATTTATAAGGCAATAATAATGTCAATTTGTATGCTTTTATGTGCTTAAGTTCTCAACAATAATAGGCCAGAACACAGATTTGTTTTAAGTTTATTTCTTGAGAGAAAGGAAGAGAGAAACAGGTACCCTAGGCAAAGATTCCTGGTGCTGCCATCCTACACCCCTAGGATCATCAATGCACATCTGGTATGTTTCAGGTCTACCTGGAATCTGAACAGGGTGGCCCAGATGTTTATATTTTAAGCCTACCAACATTACAATGTTGCTTTGAACAGACGGAAAGGTATTAACTAATTTTAGAGTTATAAAAATTAATTAGACCCCAGGAACCAGCAATTAGCATAATGGCTATGTCACTGGACTCCCATGTAGTCGACTGCGGTTTGTGTCCCGGACCCGGTGGTTTAAAACTCACGCCGGGCACGTGTGTGTGCGTGCCCAAGATCCCGAGAGGAGAATGGAGGAGAAGGGATTGCCGCATGACCATCCCCCCTGGGGGGTGATTTCTCACTTTCTGTTTCTATGTCTCTCTCTGTCTGTCTGGCAATCGCAAGCGCCCTATAGTGAAAATCTCTAAAAAAAATTTAAAAATTAATTAGACCTTGTAAAAGTTCAGCAGTAACCAACAGTAAAGCAAATATACAACTTATCTTTTCCAATTCTGCAGAGAAATATATCAGTAAGCCTAATTGATTACATGTCTCAGTTAAGACAGAGATATGTGGAATCCATTTTTTAAAAAATCCAACTATGGTTTTTCCCCCCAAGGGCGTAACTAAAATTTAAGGACATGAAGCTTGACACACACTTTTATCGTTACTATTAAGCTTTATTGAGAAGGTTTTATCACTTGTATTGAGGCAGGCAAAGTATTTATACAGTACATAAATATTGGAAAAGATAAAACCTCCATGTCATTACTTACAGATAATGAGACTATTTATATAGAAAATACAACAGAATTTTCAGGCAAATTATAGAGAAACTAAGAGAGTTTAGGTAGTTCATTGAATTTGAGATCAATAAAGGTAAAGAAAAAATTTGTTATATAAACTAACACAAATACCTGCCATCATAACCACAAAGAACTCGTATGTGTTAGCACGGTAAGAACATAATTGGAGTTATTTAAGCCTCACAAACTGCCCTATCAGGCGCATGCTCCTAACATCTTATTTTAGAGAATGACCCATTTTTGTATGGAAAAGTTGGTGCAGGATTGAATTAGCATTGTAGTGATAGTTCAGAGAAGAGTAAGTGATGTAGAATAAACTGGTTAAAAATACAGAAAAAAAAGAGGCCAGCAGGTGATGTGGAGGTTAAGGCACTGGATCCCATATGGCCAACAGTGTGGGTCAAGTCCCAGACCTGGTAGCTTGAAAATCACTCTGGGAGTGCGTGTGCGTCTATGTTTAAAATCCCAGGAGGAAAATAGAGGAGAGGGGATTGCAGTGTGGCTGTCCCCCTAGGAGATAATTTCATACTTTCCTTCTCTCTCTCTCTCTCTCTCTCTCTCTCTGTCAAGTACTGTGTCCTATGTAAAACTGAAAACAAACAAACAAACAAAAAACAAACAAACAAACAAAAACCCAGAAACACAAACTCATCAAAATAGAAAAAAAGAAAAGGGATTCTTTCCTCAGACCGTACTCATTGTTTGCAAGGCTGGTTTTCTAACTTCCTTCAGGTATTTGCTCAGGTTTTACCTTGTGATAATACTTGTCACCTACTAAATTTTAAAATATTGGAGCCTGTGCTGCATAACTGATTTCCCTTTTCTGCTCTAAACATTTTCCTCCATGGAACTCATCACCCTCTTCCACATTATCTGATTTACTTTCTTATTATGATTATTGCTTATGGTCGCTGCCCTCTCCTGGAATATAACTCCACAAGGACAAAGATCTTCATCTCTTTCTTTTACTGATATATCTCAAATAGCTAGAACAGTCCTTGGTGTGTAATAGATGCTGATTAAATATTCGTCAAATGACTTATACGTACTGGATACTTACCTAGGACAAATCTGCATGAATATTAATCAAGGGACTTCTTGCAAAGTAGGGCGGGTTATACAGATAATGATTACTCTGTTACACACAAATTGATTTGTGTTACTAAAAAGGAAAATTAATTTCTTTAGAAGCTTTAGTAATTCATAATTCATTCACTGAATAGACTCTGTTCACTATACAGGTATTAAGTAAGCTAGTCATAAATAACTTTAATAAACCAATACAATGCATATTATGTATTATAGTAAGTTTATTGGATATGTGAAGTGTAACTTTTCAATTAATATTACTATTATTGGTATCTGTTTAAATCATTTATTTCTAAGATGTTATAGGATTCATTTATGTCTGAGATATTAGAGAATGTACACATGAGTAACTAAAAAAAAGAAAATGACACAGAAACTGATACTGTATTAATTTACTGATAATCAGAGACACATGTTTTATGTGAATTGTAAATGTGCAACCGACGTGTGTGTTATTCACTGGCAAAATGCATGCTTTAAGTAGAGTGTCTTGAAAATAGTAAACACTCAATGCCTAGTTGTTGAATAAATTACTGTATCAGTGGGATAATTATTTAGTTTTTACATTTCAAAATCATTATCAGAAAATGAAAATAATGCCATTTATTCAGTATTCATCTTACTGAGTTAAAGAGCAACCATAAAACAACACAGATATCATTACCAGTAGGTCAATGTCTTGGCCATCCTTCAAATGGTACTACTTTGCATATTTTATTTTGTAAAGTTGCTCTTTATCTATTGTAGAGGTTGAAAACATTAACTCTCTTTAAAACAAAATCCAAACGCTTTAAAAAGACTTTTCCTTATACCATTTTTCATTTCTATATAATAGATTCACTCTATTATAGCAATTGTCTTAAGATTTTGCATAAAATATGAATCATATCACTTAATTGAAATTATTATTTAGATATGATTGTTAAAGTTTTTATTTCTTTCATGAGTGAGAGAGATGCACTGAGAGAGAAGGAGAGAGAGAAAATACAGCATCACCAATGGGTTTTTGACCCTGCAATCTACCTCCAACTTTCAGCCAGCCCCAGATCACAGGCACACATGTAGGGTGTAGTGAGGGAGGCCTCTGGACTTCACCCGGGAACCTTCTCATGTGGCATATTCTTGCAGGTGTGCATTTTACCACTGTACCAACGACATAGGGTTTGTAGGTTTACAAATGGCATTGCTTAAAGCTTATCATAGATATTTTTAACTGAAATTTCTTTGTTTTCTCAAATACTAGGATACACAAACAGAAAAAAATCCAGGTATCTATATTTTTGTTTTTGCTATGGTACTGGCCCTGTCAGGGTTTTATATTGTAGAAAGCACATTGTTCTTTTTGGAAAATCTCCACCTTTTAGAACTCCTAACTAAATAGTTTCTTAAGATATTTTTAATCACGTTCTGAAACATAATGTAGTACCCCAACATAAGGATTTAAAGACAAGTGGATGAAAGAAGAAAAAAGAGTTTTAAAAAACACAGTGTGGTTTCTCTTTTAGTCAATTGTCAGTCACAAAATTATTTTTAAACATCAATGTATCAAGGGAGTCTATCTACTAATGCATTGGCTATTTATATTCTCAATAAAGCATGTACTACATAGACATTTTAAAATTCATTGTAGTTGTCAAAGAGAAAATAAAATTCACTACTCCATAAATAAAATCATCATAGCTTTCCTTTTACATGCATATTGACAGTCACCTAGACGCCTAATCCTAAAAAGAGGTCAGTGCTCAAGAAAAGATGCTTTAAGTACAATGTCACTAAAAGCTAAACTCTCTTACAATATTATTTTAGTAATTTAGTCAAAATTAATTAGTGATGAAAAATTAGAACATTTGAATTATATTTTCTCTCTCTTTTAGCATTTCAGTAATACTTCTCTTTTAGTTTCAGTCCATGTTGTAGTCTGAGAACAGTTTCTGTCTCTTCTTTTAGTATTTCTTTTTTTCCACTTGACAATTTTATATTTTCATCTATTATCAAAAATAGACTAATGTAATTTTTTTAGTAATATAATTATTTACTCTAGATAAGTGAATACATACACAAGACAGAAATATAGCTACAGATATAGATATAGATACAGATATATATATAGATAGATATAGATATAATAAGTTGCCTAGAGGTAATTGAGTTTCTTTCTGCAAGGGAAAAGTTCACTGTCTGCAAAACAACTAGTACCTACATTAGATTGTGTAGTATAAATCATCTTGTTTTTCATAAGAAAATTGTATTACAAAATAATAAGTAGTAGTATATTGTTTACTTAAATTGTGGTACTACAAAATTAGGAAAAAAATTTAAAATACAGAAATAAAAATAATGTGACAATAATCATTTTTTTCCCAAATGAAACTATACAGTTATTTTCTTTAAGGTAAGTAATGCTATAAGATTTTATACAAGGCAACAAAAAGTTATGTTTAAATATTTTTATGTGGCCAAATGTAAAAAAATCAAGTCAAAAAGGATAAAAGTTAAATTTCCATCTTAATAGTGGTTAAAGAACATAATTATTTATATTTCGTAGTTATTATTTAAGAAGTTTTTTAACATTAAATAACTCTATCATTTCTACATATTGACATCAGTACTTCTGTTAATGAAAATGTATCAGAATAATATTGTGTTAAGAAAATGGGCATTACTAAAAATATTATCTATGCCTAGTATATGTGTACTCACTGATATTGCAGGACTTTTTTTCCCCATAACATTAGTTCTTACAGAATAATATTCTTAATGTGGACAAAAATTATCTCTATTTCAATACCCAGAGACCCAGATATAGAAATGAACTCGATAACTACCAAGACAGAGAGTGAGATAGCAAAATAATAAACGGTAGGAAAGGGGGAATGTACACCCACTCATAATCTAAAAATTGACTGGAACTCTGTAGACTACAAAGTGATAGAACATGCAACAAATCATTTAAAACCACAGTCTATCTTACTCTATGAAATAGTACTCCTGTAGCTGAAAAAAACATACTTTACCTAGGTATGCATTATTCACGATATAAAAATTACTATTTTAAGAGAACTGTTTCACCAAATGCTGTTTACAACTAACATATAGATTTCTGCCAAAAAGATTATCTAAACAATATATCTTTGAAAGATGGATAATGAAACATTTCTGATTTTTTATACCATAGTGAGGCTTCTTACACAATCTTTAAGGACGATCCTGTGCTGAATATATTTTTGACATTAGATACTGTACTAAATGTCAGAGACCTACATGAAAATATGTGAACTCTTCTCTCAGAAGTATTAAATAAAGAAAGAAAATAGTGAAATTAAATGGATGATTGTAATATCATGTGAAAAGTCTTTGATAGTGAGTGCTATGGAAACAGATACTTGGGTTTGTGTAATATATATATATATATATGTATATATGCACACACACACATACACACACACACACACACATATATGGGGGGCAGGGAAGGTTAAGAAACACTTTCTAGTAAAGATGACTTCTAAGAAAAGGGTAGGAGGGAGGAAGAGTGTCACAAACAAACAAACAAAAGCAGCATATGTTAATGTGTGAAAATGAACAGAATGCTACATATGAGAATCATAAATAGGGTAGGTAGTGTGAAGAGAGAACTGAGAGATCAGACCAAATATTGCTAAGCTAAATAGTTTGGAGTTTATTTTGAAGGCTATAAGATTTCGTTGGATTATTTTACAACAAGGAAATAAGAGGAGTTTGGAGAAATTAATCAATATGGACAGAAGAACCAAGAATTAAACCACATATTTTGGGTTAAGTGCTTAGATGGATGTTGGAGGACAAAGGCAAGTAAATGAATACTTTTAGGCTTTTACCAAAATGAATTGGGACATCTATCCTCAATTTGAGTGTAGATTTATTTTTTATTTCAATTGCCAGGAAAGACATGTGCTCACTAGAGAGAAAGAGAGAGAGAGACCTAGTAGTATCTAGTCACATTGCAATTCCTATATTTTTCCATCCATTCAGGATTTGGGACATGCACACATTCAAGGCTAGTGTATTGTTCAAGCCTCCATGGCTAGAATTTGAACCATGGTCAGCCATATGGGATCTGGCTCCCTTAAACAACAAGCTATGGGGCCAGTTGTGAGTGAAGATTTCTAATGGAAAGTCATATGTGTTTGGTAGTGGATGAGAGGCAATTGAAGAAAAGCAAAGAAAGATATTGTTAGATAAGTAAGGAAAGACATTAAGTTTTCTTCTTTTAAAATTTTCTATAGGGTGCATACACTTCTGAGAGAGAGAGAAAGCATCCCCTGGGGAAACAGCCACACCACAATTCTTTCTCTTCTTCTCTCCTGTATAGATTTGGGGCATATGCATACACATGCTTGGCATGTTTTTCAAACCACCAGGTTCAAGAATCAAAAGATGTAGCTGTCAATGTGGAATCCAGCTGCCTTAACCACCATGCCACTAGCTGCCCCTCATTTTCCCAAAACAAGCAAACAACCATTGAGTTAACTTACACAAAGTTGGAATTTTTCTTCAAAAGTAGGCTATTAGTGATTATGATATCAGGATAAATGTAGTAATGATTAAAATACCAGAATTAGGAGGCCAGATGTGGCACAGCAATGAAACATGATGCTCTGCAAGACTCACCTACATGGGAAAGTTCTGTATTCTAGAGAGATCTCTCTGAGTAGGCTGGACAGGCCTTCTCAGATCCATGATCTAGGATAGCTGAAGCTGGGGGTGGATCATGGTATTGGGATCCCATTGGAGATACTGTCTGTCTTTTGCTCATAAAAACAAATAAATAAACTTAAAAAGAAAGATATCAGGATTAATGTAGTCTTGAGTGCTGATGAGAAGCTCCAGGTGGTACATGGGTGGAGGTGGTGAGAGATGGAGTAGAGGGGGGGGAGGTCAAACCATAATGAAGTAGAGAACTCAAGGAAACCCTTAACACTATGGGGCATTGTGTATATGGGTTACTTCCTTCATGGACATTCACCTTGTCTGCAATGATGATTTACTATATTTCATTTTCACAGATATTTCAAGACATTTCCTTCTTACTGTTAAATATTCAATTGTTTATCCACCAAGCATTATTAGATGGATGCACATAAAGTGGTGGAAAGAATATTTGGTGAAGAAGTTGAATACATAGGAAAGTTGGTTTTATAACTAAATATAGCACAAGCAGTACTAGCATGGTTGCCCTGGCAGCACATGCATCTCAGATAAGATAAAAGTTCCATAATCTTTAGTTTGCATCTTTATTTCTGTAAACATAGTTCAGTTGACACCAAAAGCGATGCTATTGAGATAACTAATGTGTGATTAAAAAACAGTGACTAAAATGAATGCCTCAGAATGAAATAAAAATAACTGGGCTATTAAACTTATTGGCCTTTTTTCTTATCTGAAGACAACTGAACCCATGTTCACTGTTAAGACAATGACCTAGTCTCTAAATCAATATTCATAAAAGATTATATTTTTTAATAAATAAAAGTAGAGAAAACAAATAATTTTTTTTCTTATATTGAAACATGTCATTGCACCTAAAGAAATGGTATAGAATAGGTGAACTGTCATGAATAACCAAGTTGGGAGTGGAAAGCCAAACAAGATTGTCCTCCAGCCCTCCCTGTGGTTAAATCAGCAGGAGGAAGACATTGCTGCTCCATTCCTGCAAAAACCTTAAACACCACAAGGATTTTGTCATTCACATTTGATAGTGACCAGATAAATATCACCATGTGGTCTATTAATTTACTCAGAGGTGAGTGCAATCTGAATTATGGCTCACATGTGGCTGTACGAATGTGATCTCCCAGTTGTAAAAATTGAAATGCCTGATTAAGTTACTTATAAAATAATCGTGCCCATTTTCTTGCACATTAACCTTTTTTTAAGTAATTGCTTCTTTTGGAATTAAAATTACCATAAATTTTGAAAATAGGAAATGGTGAAGGATTTACTGAAAATAATGAAGAATTTGTGGGACCAGCAGTTAACATACTGGCTAGGTCGCTGAACTCTCATGTAGCTGACCGTGGTTCTAGTCCCAGAACCGGTGACTTAACTCATGCAGGGTGTGTGTGCGTGTGTGCCCAAGATCCTGAGAGGAGAATGGAGAAGAAGGGATTGCAGCATGGCCATCCCCCCAGGGGCGTGATTTCTCGCTTTCTATCTCTCTTTCTCTGTCTTTCTGGTGAGTGCATGCACCCTAAAGCAAAAACCTCTCCAAAAAGAAAATAATGAAGAATTTGTAATTAGAATAAGATGAACATATCCATGTGTGTATGTGTGTGTGTCTGTGTCTGCATGTGTGTGTCTGTGTGTGTGTCGGCATGTGTGTGTCTGTGTGTGTGTGTATATATATATATATATATGAAATAAATACTTACATATCACATTTATAGGTCAAAATATATGTGCCTGTATGTGACATGTTTATAAAATTGCACAAATATCTGTTAACATGTATTTAATCATATTGTTGTTCTCTTAGTCAAGGAATTAAATTAGGCCAAAAGTCTAAGCTTTAAAATTACATAATGTAGCTCTGTGAATATATAGATAATATGTTTGAGATTTCCTATTAAATATGAATTAAACTGGGTAAATTCTCAGTTTGTAAGCCAAAACTTTCATCTTAGTGTTTCTTGGTTATGAAAATAAATCCATTTTTAATACATAAGTCCTGAAAAATTTAGGAAAATTTAGTTTTACGATTCCAACATTAAAAATATTTTTATTTCATTAGCATAAGTGGGATTTTAACTATCTTTCACAAATCAGAAACACGTAACATTATTGCCTTTTTGGTCATTTTTAGAAAGACATTAAAAGCCAACTAGATGGAAAGGTGACATCCAGAAGCATTGTTAATAATTGATAAATATCTCCAACAAAACATATCCTTAATTTGGGGAAATGTAAACTTCTTACTGCCTTTTATGAGCCTATGAACATATTCCATTCCATTGCATCAAAGTGAGTCTGGGACATCAGCTATATTTTTTTGCGTACAAACTTCTTTTAAGTATTCATATATTTATTCATTCAAATTAAGAGAATCATGAAGAGGTGTTTAATGCATTCTTATGCAAATGCCATGGTAAACCATTAGTTAACATTGATATAAATACATCTTTATTTTTAAAAATTCTATCAGTGTGTGTGTGTGTATGTGTGTGTGTATGTGTGTATAAAATGTGTGTGTGTACATTTTTTAACTAGCATTAATGACATCTAATTGGAAAGATTGATGGAACTCATCTATTTGAAAGATTCTTCAGCATAAAAGATACTAATTATAAACCATTATGATACATCATCAGAGACATTACAAGCCACAAATTAAATACTTATTGTTGGAAAACATTAAAAAGTATGTTAATGACCATGTGTCACCCATATACATGTTTACCTTATGACTTAAGATGTACATTTAAGTAGTATGAGTGAGCCATGTTTTAGAGAGAATAATTTGTTTTATTATTTACTTATTTAAAGAAATGATCCTTACATATATATATATTCATGCACACAAAAATTAATAACATTTTAAATAGCTTAATGGAATGAAATTTATTGTATACCTGAAGATAGTACTTCGTCTGAAGCTGATGTTTCCAGTACTAGATAATGACAATACTATGGTATTTATAAGATTACTCTGATCCTTTTTACATAGATACACTGAATATAACATAATATCTGAAAAACTATCTTGAGACATTTATGCAAGTGCTATTACTAGTAATAACTATCATGCATTGAATGTTATTTTCATAACAGCCCATGGATATAATTATTTTCATTGCCCCTACTTGAGAGAAAAATGGCACGGGTAGATTGAATAATTTAACAATTCAGCTAAAATGCCACGGCTAATAATATCTTTCATGTAATTTTTATGGATAATTAAGTAATCCTTATTTAGACAATCAATAAATTAACGTAACCAGTGTAAAACAAGCTCATGTAGTTAGTGAAAAGAGTAAGGAAGGATGGATTAATGTGCATATGTCTATTTCCTGGTACTTAGTTGAACATTTAAATATGTCCCTAAAATCTTGTCCAAAGAAAACGTATCATCTAGAATGCTATTTTGCTAATAAGTCTATGAAATCTTAACTAATAGTACTCTAAAATATGGGGTTTCTTTGTTATCTACTTATCTCTACAGCATGTTGCTATTTGGAGTAGCCCAACTCTGTATTTCTCTGGGTTCTGGTCTTTCTATAAAGTGATAATTAACATTCTTAATCTTAGGCAATGCAAATTTTTTTCCTCTTTCAGGACATTATTATTTGATATTTAGGTCTATTTAGAAAAGAAAATTTATAGCAAACCATGTAAATGTAGACACCTTTAATTTTTAGAAACAAAGATTCAAAGCAGAGACTGAAAATTAAAACATAGGAGCTAACCAGCAGTGCAGTGTTTAAGGTGCTGGATTCTCACATGGCCCACCACAGTTTGAGTCCCAGACCTAACAGCTTGAAAATCAGGCTGGTGCTTGTACATGTGCATGCATAACCACAATTCCAGGGGAAGACTAGAGGATAAGGGATGATGGTGTGGCCATCCTCGTGGGGTGGTGGTGGTGGTGGTGGTGGTGGTGGTGGTGGTAGAATTTATCACTTTCTGTCTCTGTTCTCTCTCTCTCTCTGGCAAGTACACATGCCTAATGGCAAAAATCTAAAAAAAATAAATAAATAAAAATTAGGGGATATAACCCTGTAGCTTAATGGTTAAGAGAGCTGGATCTCTTATGGCAACTGTGGTTCAAATCCCAGCTCTGGTGATTTGAAATACAAATGTTTGTACAATGTACATGCATGCTCAAAATGCTAACAGGATGGAGAAATGAACCAGAAGGGATTAGTAATTTCTCTCTTCTTTGTGTACCTCTGCTGAGTACACACACCACCTGGCATTAAAAAAAAAAAAGGAGAGAGAGAGAGAGAGACATGGGCCAGAATTATTGTCCTGTCTATATGCTATACCGGTACTATTAGCTGAAAAATAGGAGCAAGTCATTTAGAACTAACAAAACAGTAATGACCACATAATAATTACATGTGGAAGCACATCTTCCCATTCTCAAATTGGTACACCTAACTTAAAAAGACTTAATAAAATATGAAAATATGAGATAACCAATGCAATATCTTAAATGCATTTTACATTGTGATAATTATAATATGTATATATTTATATTATGTGAAATATATACAGTCATGTGCCATGTAACATTTTGGTGAACGACAGATAGCATGTACGGTGGTGGTCCCACAGGTATTTGAACAGGAGCAATGATAAAGAAGGAAGCAAATTGCAAATTGGCCTTGCCTTTAAGGATATGTACTCCACCCATTTAGTTTTTCCAGTCCTTAAAGAGCTGAGGACCATTAACATAAAGCATTTATCTGTTTTATTCTCCAGACAATATGAAGATATGGTAAGTTAATAAGGAATTTGACAGAAAGGAACCTTGATAGAAATGATTTTTAGTAGAAAAATGGAGATTGTTTCAGTAAGACTAACGAGAGAGAAATATTTCACGCCATTGGGAAAGTCATGACATATTTTTCTTTGTTTTTCTGTTCAAAAATGCATCACAACTTTGCCAACAACCCAATAGACAGGCAATACTGATTTTTGACACAGTAAAGATGTTGAAATAGATTATAATAAACCAATTTTAGTTATTCTGGCAAAAAAATACTAGATTCTCCTAGGTGTGGAGCAGGTTATGCCATCTGTTTGTGCTAGGACACTCTGGTGCTTGTACAGTCATGAAATTGCTTAAAAACACAGTCTTCAACATATCTCCATTGTTAAATGAACACGTGAATAGAATATCTTGAATATTATATGTATATATGCTATATTAATAAAGGATACTTTTTAAAAATTGACTTTTATGCATTTAGTTGAGGCGTATTCTTTATGGGAGAAAGTCTTGTTTTCTTATATGATGTGATACTGGAGATAGTGGAAAACTCAGTAATTTCACTGATCCTTACTGGATAATTTAAGAAAACTCAACATGTGTGTCATATCCTGTTTTATTTTATTTTGTTTTGTTTTAAGAAGCAAAAGCTCTTAAATGTAGAAAACTGATGTCAAAGAAATATGTTACTATGAGTGATTGTCTATCATTTAGGAAGAGAAATTGTGATTGGGAAAACATGCTTTATCTGCCCTTTGGGAACATAAAGTTAATTATGTTAAGGCACTGGAGAGGTGCTAAAAAATCTGATGCTGCTGAAAGCACCTGATTAACAACCTTTTCTACCCCAACATTTTAACAAGGATTGGCCTGGATTAAATTTAGTAAACTGATAATTTACTTGTTATGTAAACTGATGGATTCAAATAATTTCAAACATAGATTATAAAGCAAAAACCTTTGTGATAGGTATTCCTTGACAACAACACAGCAGTAGAGTACAATAAAGTAATTCTGTGAGAGAGGGAGAGAGACCATATTCACAGAACTTTCATAATACTATACTTATTCTAATTTATTATTATTTATAACTTATATAATGTTATATTGTTATAATTGTTCTGTTTATTATGAATTATTCTTGTTAATATTAGAGTGTGCCTAACTTATAAGTTTGAGTATATCATAGGTATGTTTGTAAAGAAAAGAACATGGTATATCTAGGGCTTGGTACTCCCAACATTTCAGATCCATTCAAGGTCTGTGAATGGATTCGCCACAGATGAGGTGGGAGCACTGTACTAAAATAGTTAGTTTTTCAAAAATCATTTACTCATTTGTAAATTCTTTGGTATTCTTTTAAATTTTGTTTAAAACACATACTTTCATAGTTTGGTTGTGCTTTGTTCTTGTTTGAGTAGTACTTTGTAATGCATTGGGTTTTCTGAAAAGTCATGATGCATTTTCGCAGAGAAAAACAGAAAAATACATCATGACTTTTCTGATGACCCAATATATATAACTTTTGGAGGAAAAATGTGTATTGTTTAGAATTTGTGAATTATTTGCTGGCCATGAGCCAAGTAAAAGAAAATTGAGTCATAAATCATCATTTGATGACTTACATCATGGTTACCAAGAAAATCGTAAAGCTTTGCTTATTATGAAAACACAACTACTATGTGATATGTAAAATAAAGATGTGCTAGTGTGGGAAAAATACTTTGGTGAAATGAAAAAATGATTTTATTAAATTTATCTTAGTCATAAATTTGCATTATTTTCCAGACAACAATCAACTTTACTGATGGATAGAACAGAATTTCTCAAAGTTCTATGGAGTGTTGGTGGGGAACTCTAGAAAAGACTAGAAAGACTGGGGTGCTCCCTGCATACCTGTGGGTTTCTAAAAGAAAAACTTTTTAGTCACTTGTGCTCAGTGAATAGTATCTTTCCTCCCAAATATGATGTCTCAGAAATCTTACAGCACTAAAATCTGTTCTACTTTGTTTAGTCAGTGCTCTTCAAATTTCTTTGGTTTTGGTAATTCTTTCCAATTAATAACCATTAATTCCCTGAAATACATTTTGGGGAAAGTTGTACTAGAGTTAATCTTGCAATAGATAGCACAAATCAGTGTTTAACACCATTTTTCCCCCTGTTTCAAAAGCTTCATTTTCTATTTTAACTTTATAGTAAGAAGTACTTAATTACTGACTCTGCTGCATCTTCAATGAAATAAATAATGTTCACTTTATGATCATCACTAAACAGCTACAAAGCAGAGTGTGGTTTCTACAGCATGTTCTAGCACCTGCTTTCAAAAATCATTTAAATTATTGTATACTTGCTGACATTTTCAAAACTCACTCATTTTTTTTTCAGAGTTTACTTTTCTCTCTCTCTCTAAGCATTTTTTTTTTAAATTTATCTATTTTTTTTTTTTTTACTGTGGTTTTCAAGTCACTGGGTCCAGGTCTTGAACCACGTTGGGCCATGTAGGAATCCATTGACCTAACCTTCGCACCACCTGCCCCTTTTTTTTCATTTGATGTCACTAGGGACTACTGAGTGCCCAACAGAGCAAATTTTTCCCTCCCAGTCCTCACTCAGACCTGCAAGGCAGGATATTACTTTGCTTTTTCCAAAGGTAAGAAAATTATAATGACTTAATATGTCCATGATCATTGAGTTGCAGATGCCAAAACAAACTGAAGGCTGGTTACAGATCAGAGTGATTCCAGCAATGCCCAAGGCCCTATTCATACTGTAGGCTAGAAACATTTCGGCTCACAGATCCCTGGAGTATAAACTGTAATTTCATTATTCACACAAATTTTCAGCCTTAAGTTCTAGGTTATCAACTGGGAAGATTAGGAATTCTATTCATTGTGACCATACTGCTGTCTATAGTAATGTGCAGTTCTTAGGAAGATGCTTGATAAGAGTTAGGCATCTAGTGAAAAATGACTGCATCATTTTAGTGGGAAAGTGGGCTCAAAAATGTATGTAGCTAGGAATTAGCGTATCTATTTCACACCAATTTATTTCCTTACACTTGACTGTCATTTAATGAAACTGATATTTGATATTATGAATCAGCCTGTTGCAGGCTGAGGTGGTAGACTGATAAATCTGGAAACATCTCAGAAAACAGAGCCTGGTATTTGTAGACTAGGCTTAGTGTCTAGATAGTTAAAATGCAAAAAATTAACAGCCCATTAAAAAATGTATTAGGATCTTGTATCAGAGACAAGAAAGTTAAAATTTTATGCTGTTTGGTTGTATCCATATGAGGCTACTGAAAATATTTGTGCAAAACTGTAATTAAGGTATATTTCGAGGTAAAAATATTTTGAAATCCATTTGTAGTTTTTTAAAATATGGTATGCAGTTTCCATGAACTTAACTACAGAACTCTCCTATAAAGGAGTTGAGATACATAGATAGCATTGTTTCTCTGAGGAGTTTTGAATAATAGGGCAAACCGTCTTTCTGTATAATTTGCCTGATGAGGCTATTAAGTATAAGGATTATGTTATCAGTAAGAAACTAATGTTCTCGTGGAGACAGAATGAAATTCATACAATAGTTAGCTAACAATATGAAAATATTTAATCTTTTTTTTTTTTTTTGCCCAGAGGAGTTAAAAATAAGAAGATTATTTGAATTGTGAATTGACTGATTGAAAAGACTATTCCAAGGGGAAAGAATCAGACTAATTTTTGACTAGTGTTTTGATAGAAAGGGAAGGAAAGGAAGCAACTTTGCAATATGTATTATATTGCAATGTAGAAAACATTTCTATTTGGAGATGCCTACGTATCAGCTAGGTTTGCTGTTAGGACATACAACAAACTAGATGGCTTAAAAATGTGGAAATTTAGGGGCTGGCAGGTGGCATGGTAGTTTGGGCACTGGACTACCACACGGGTGACCATGGTTTGAATCCCAGACCTGGTTGCTTGCTTTCTCACTTTTCCTCTCTCTCTGGTCAAATTTGTTTTTAAAAACTTAATAATAATAAAATTAAATATTAAAAATATATGGTAATTTATTTTCTCCTACTTCTTAGAAGCTTACCTCCAAAATCTAGGCGCTGGTTAGACCATGCTTTCTTTGGAACCTGTGAAAATAAAACCTTCCTTGCATTTTTGTCACCATGATTGTGGCCAATAATCACTGGGGCCCTGGGCTTGCAGCCGCAACACTCCAGCCTTTGCCTCATGGTCATATGGGTGTCTCTCCTCACATGTCTAGGCCTCCACATTGAATTCTCCTCTTTTTATAAGGACAGCTATTTTTTTTCTCTATCTTAATTATTATTTATTTTTTCAATTTATATTTAATCACTGTACATCTTTACTGTGTACATGATTTTTCTCAGCTTGAATATAGTACGTATTAATCAAATCAATGACATTAACATATACATTATCAACGGATAACACTTCATCTTTATCTGTCTATTAAATGTGTTGTTTCCTTGATTCCCTTCCCTAATATACATCCCCTCCACTACTGTCTCTAGTATTTATGTTTGTCCTCCCTATTCTTATACCTTCCAGTCTTTCAGTTTCTGCTATAGGGAGCAGACATTCAGTTTATACTAAGTGAGGACATACAACACCTACCTTTCTAGTCTGACTTGCTTCACTTAGCATTAACTCTTCCATATTCTAAGGATAGACTTCTTAATGAGTTGAGATGCATGCTACTGACCTCACTTAACATGGGTATGCATGTGCTAACACCCTAATTCCACTAAGGTCACATCATCACCAATGGTTAAAACACTAACATATTTTTTGAGGGGATACAATTAAGCTCATTAGAGTGTATAACTCCTCAAAAGTTATAAAATAAATATATTCATGGTGTTTTCTATCTGAGTCACTGTGAGAGTGACTGGAAGGTTAGAAAAAGGGTGGGTCTATGCTTTCACATCAGCACATCTTCAGTGTAAAATGGACACTGTTGTCTTTCCCCTTGAAAAATTAAGATAATAATTCCCAAACAAATACTTCTAAAAAAAAGGAAATTTTACCAAATTGGAAAACTTAATACACAACTTAATCCATCACTATGGTTAAACTTCCTAAAAACATTCGAAACCTCTTCTTGAAATTAATGTGTTTTTTTTTTGTGTGTGTGTGTATGTGTGGAGTAGAATAAAACTCTTAACTAACCTGATTACAAAGATTATTTGCTGAAACTAAAGTTTAACATGTAAAATTTTATGTTTCTCATATTCAGATCCCAGGAACTTATACAAAGGCACAGGGGGCTGGGGAGGTGGGTGGTAGGAGGAGGCATCTTTATAAAGTTCGTGGAAAATGTATACTATGAAAAACCTATGCATGAATCTTAAATTGTTTTGCACCAAGATAAATTCTCACTTTAATTCCATTTTCCACAAACTTTTGAAATATCCTGCATCTATTTAATAAAATACACATTCTCAAACTTAAGATTAAAATGAACATGTATTTTCTTTAAGATGTTTAGAATTGTATTGGGTTGTCAGAAAAATCATGACATTTTTCTATGTTTTTCTATGCAAAAATGTGTCATAACTTTTCTAACAATCCAATAATTAGAGTGTAATCTTTGCTAGTTGGATTGATGCATGACAAATGTGCACATTATTCTGGAACAAGGAAGTTGGAGCATAGCATATATAAAGAAAATCTAGTGAAGAAGTCTGTTGACTATGTTATATTTATACATCCTTTAGGATATCACAGTGCAATTTAGAGAACAGTGCCTTGTAAATTAGTGAGTTAATTTCTAAAACTGATAACATCCCCCAAATATTCTTGACAGAAAAACTGAAAGATAGAACTTTCAGTCAAATTATGGGTTCAGAGCCATCCCTGTAGCTTACTAGATTAGGCTCTAGTGCAGAGAAAGTGAGATCCCACATGGCAGACCAGGGTTTGACTCTTGGCACTGGTGGTTTGTAAAGCACATGAATGATCACGTTTGTGTCCAAGATCCTAATGAGATGGAAAACTGAAAGGAAAAGAATTTCAGCATGAATAGAACACATGTGGGGATGTTTTCTCTCTCTTTCTTTATTGTGCACATGTGCTTTCTGGCATAAAACATAAAACACAACAAAACATTATGGATGCAGATAAGTTTGTGGTAGCAAAAAATAAACAAAGTTAGGGCACTTCTAAGAAAAACAGGCTTAAATGAAAAGGTACTAGTGAACTCAGGAATAGATTTAGTGATGGTAGTCTCTAAGGATAGAATCTAAATGCTTGGAAGTCAAAAAGAAATATTTGGCTTCCTGGAAATCTGAATATCTCAGTGAAGGTTTGCTACTACTGCCTGTACAATCACCATTTTCTTACAGTAGTTTTCCTTCTAGTCTGTCCTTTGTTTATACTCATGGCTCAAAATACAAGGCTCCAGATGAGGCCAAGTTAGAACAGGGACCTGGCCCCCATGTCTTCCAGACTGGAAAGGGTTCCAGGAACAATTATTATTATTATTATTATTATTATTATTATTATTATTTTTAGAAACAACTTTTTCATCAAAATGACACATACAGCAGTTATCACCCCAAAGGAATTTGAGTTGCTTTTAGGAAGAAAAATGGGTGTTGTACATTGTTTGTATACTTAGTCATGCCAGAAGATAAATAATTTTGAGAATAAAATGATTTTACAGGAAGATAACTTTTTTTTCTCTTTATTTATTTATTATCATTATAATCTTGTTTATATTACATTGAATCACATGTAACTTTACAGTGTATTACATTTCTTTTTCCAGGAGGAATACCATGCATATCAGTCAATACAGAGACATTACAATCCCCATTTCATCATCCAATATCTTTTCATTGTTTTTCCTGTTCATTATTATTATTCCAATTATTTTTTAGACAACCAATCACTATTTCTCATTTTGCTTGTAAAAAGACTTTACCCAACACGAAATACATCTCAGACCAATCCAGTTGAGAATACTATACATGTCATCATCAACAGGTAATAAACCATATCTGTGTCCTACTAATGTCATGTCTCTCTATTTGTTCTCTTGCTATCTTTCTCTGTACTCTTCTCTTCTCCACCCCCATTCCACACTGTCTTATCCTCATTAACTATATTCACTACTTTTATGTCCTCCACTATTTTGCTCTCTACCATAGAGTGTGGATAGCCGGTATATATGTGGATATATACAATATCTTTCTTTCATATCTTGACTTACTTCACTTAGCAATAGATCCTCCATATCTGACCACTTTCTATCAAATGCCAGGGTCTTGTTGATTTTCATGGCTGAGTAGTATTCCATAGAGTATATATGCCACACTTTTTCAATCCATTCATCTGTTTGTGGACATTTAGGTTGGTTCCATGTCTTGGCAGTAATGAATAATGCTGCAATAAACACTGATGTGCAAGCACTTTTCCATCTGAGCGTCCTCCTGTCTTTGGGTAGATATGCAGAAGTGGGATTGCTAGATGAAATGGTAATTCTATTTGTAGATCTTTGAGGAACCTCCATATTGTTCTCCATAGTGGCCGAACCAGTTTACATTCCCACCAACAGTGTAGTAGAGCTCCCTTTTCACCACATCCCTGCCAACACTTACCATTTTTTTATATTTTTAATCTTTGCTATTCTGACAGGGGTTAGTTAGGTGTTATCTCATTGTGGTTTTTAACTTCATCTCCCTTATGATGAGGGATGTTGACCAGTTCCTCATACACTTTTTGGCTGAGATTTTTGTTCAGCTCATTTTCCCATTTTTTAATTGGGTTAATCTTTTTTCCTTTTTTTTTTTTTTTTTTTTTTTTTTTTAAGACGCTTGGGTTCCCTGTGTATTCTGGTTATCAGTCCCTTGTCTGAGGCATATTTAACAAAAATATTTTCCCTTTCTGAGGGTTATCAATTCACACTTGTTACTGTGTCCTCTGCAGTGCAGAAACTTCTTATTCTGATATAGTCCCACTTGGCTATATTAGGGATTATTGCCTGTGCTTTGGGGTTCTTGTATAAGAAGTCTTTGCCTACTCCAATGTCTCCCAGAGTTTCCCCAGCATTATCCACCAGTAGTTTCATTGTTTGAGGTCTTAGATTCAGCTCTTTGATCCATTTTGATCTGATTTTCGTTTATGGTGAAAGATGAGGGTTCAGTTTTATCTTTCTGCAGGTAGATACCCAGTTTTTCCAGCACCATTTACTAAAGAGGTTTTTTCATTTTCCCAATGGATTGACCTTTGTCAAAAATCAGTTGGCTGTAAGCTTGGGAGTTATTTCTGGGGTCTCTATTCTATTCCATTGGTCCACATGTCTGTTTTTATGCCAATACTATGCTGTTTTGATGACCACAGCTTTATAGTTTATCTTGGGATCAGGGAGTGATATGCCTCCCACTCCATTCTTGTGCAGAATTGCTTTTGCAATATGAGGTCTTTTATGATTCCAGACAAATTCTATGATAGTCTTTTCTAGATCTGTGAAAAATATTTCTGGTATTTTGATTGGAATTATGTTAAACATGTAGATGAATTTGGGTAGAATTTCCATTTTGATTATGTTAATTCTTCGAATCCAGGAACATGGGATATCCTTCCACATTTTTATGTCACTTTCAATATCTTTTTCAAGATTTTCATAGTTCTCTTTATAAAGGTCTTTGACTTCCTTAGATTTATTCCTAGGTATCTTATGCATCTTGTGGCTACGGTGAAAGGGATTCCTTTCTTCAGCTCTCCTTCGTTTATCTTGTTGTTCATATTTAGAAATGCTATAGATTTTTGGATGTTGATTTTGTATCCTGCCACTTTACTATATTATTACTTCAAGGAGTTTTTTCTTGGCGACCTTTGGGTCTTCTAAGTATACCATCATGTCATCTGCGAATACAGATATTTTCAACTCTTCTTTGCCTATTCGAATGTGTTTTATGTTGTTCTCTTCCCTGATTGCATTAGCTAAGACTTCCAGTAGTATATTAAAGAGCAGTGGAGAAAGTGGGCAGCCTTGCCTAGTACCCGTTTTTAGTGGAAAAGCTTTTAGCTTTTCTCCATTCAGTATAATGTTAGCTATAGGTTTTACATAGATGGCTTTTATTGTGTTGAGAAATGACCCTTCTATACCAGTCTTACTGAGGGTCTTAATCATAACAGGATGTTGTATTTTATCAAATGCTTTCTCCGCATCAGTTGAAATGATCATATGATTTTTATCTTTCTTTCTGTTAATATGGTGTATTACATTTATAGTCTTGCATATGTTGAACCACCCTTGCATCCCTGGGATAAACCCTACCTGGTCGTGATGAATAATCTTTGTTATATGTTGTAGGATATGATTTGCAAGTATCTTGTTGAGAATTTTTGCATCTATATTCATCAATGATATTGGCCTGTAGTTTTCCTTTTTTGTCATGTCCTTATCTGTTTTGGGAATGAGGATGAAGGAGGATTCATAAAATGAATTTGGAAGGTTTCTTTCCTTTTGAATCTTTAGAAATAATTTGAGTAGGATAGGGATTAACTCTTCCTTAAAAATTTTGTAGAATTCAGAAGTGAAGCCACCTGGACCTAGGCTTTCTTTGTCAGGAGGTTATTTGTTACTAACTCAATCTCCTGGCCTGTTATGGGTCTATTCAGATTCTCTATGTCTTCCTGATTCAATCTTGGTAGACTATATGCATCCAGGAATTTGCCCATCTCCTCCAAGTTATCTTGTTTGTTGGCATATATTCGCTCGTAGTATCCTCTGATGATATTTTGTATTTATACTGTGTCTGTTGTAATAGTGCCTGTTTCATCACGTATTTGATTTATCTGCTTTCTTTCTTTCTTCTTCTTTATCAGTCTAGCCAATGGTGTGTCGTTCTTGTTAATCTTTTCAAAGAACCAGCTTTTGCTTTCATTTATTTTCTGTATGGTTCATTTATTTTCTTTCATTTATTTCTGCTCGAACCTTTATTATTTCTTTTCCCCTGGCATTTTTGAGGTTTGTTCATTGTTGTTTTTCCACTTCCCTGAGGCATGATGTTAGGTTATCTATTTGCCATCCTGCCATTCTTTTCTTATGCGCACTAATTGCTATGAATTTCCCTTTTAGGACTGCTTTTGCTGTGTCCCATGGATTATGGAAACTTGTGTACTTATTATCATTGGTTTCAATGAATCTTTTGATTTCCACCTTAATTTTTTCACTAGTTCTTCAGTAGTGAAGAAGTCACTCAGAAGTAGGTTGTTCAGTTTACATGTGTTTGTATATTTTTGAGGGTGTTTATTGAAATTAATCTTGAATTTAATTCCATCATGAACAGAGATGATGCTGGATATAGTTTCTATGCCTTTGAATCTGTAAAGGCTTGATTTGTGTCCTAATATATGGTCAGTCTTTGAAAAGGTTCCATGCCGGGGTGAGAAAAATGTATACATTTTGGACATAGGGTGGAAAGTTCCATAGATATCTGTCAAGCCCATTTGATTTATAATATCATTTAGATCCTGTATCTCTCTACTTATTTTCTGCCTAGAAGATCTGTCTAAAGGAGATAATGGAGTGTTGAGATCCCCAACAATTATAGTGTTTCTCCCTATCTCTCCTTTTAGCTACAGCAGTCTTTCCTTCACATATTTAGGTGCACTTGAGTAGAGTGCATAGATATTTATAAGCGTTATGTCTTCTTTACCCCATTTACTATTAAATAATGCCTTTTGTCCCTTCTTACAGTCTTTGACTTGAAATCTATTTTGTGTGAAATCAATATCACTACTCCAACCAGTTTTTGAGTTCCATTTTCATGGAATATCTTTTCCAGCCTTTTACTTTTAGTCTATGTATGTCTTTATCCATAAGGTGAGTTTTTTGTAGGCCACAGATACAGGGTTTCTGTTTTTATTTTTTATTTTTTGGAGAGGTTTTTTGCTATAGGGTGCGTGCGCTCGCCAGACAGACAGAGAGAGACATAGAGACAGAAAGCGAGAAATCACCCACCAGGGGGGATGGCCATGCCGCAAACCCTTCTCCTCCATTCTCCTCTTGGAATCTTGGGCATGCAAGCACACACACCCAGTGTGAGTTTAAGCCACTGGGTCCGGGACTCGAATCACAGTCGACTACATGGGAGTCCAGCGACATAGCCATTACGCTAACTGCTGGTCCCCTCTCTGTTTTTTTATCCATTCAGCCAGTCTATGTCTCTTAATTGGAGAATTTAATCCATTGATTTTCAATGTAATTATCGATATATCCATACATGTTTGTATCATTAAGTGAGCCATTTTCATGGTTGCTTTTTGTTCTCATGTAACTGTCTGTCTGACTTTTTACTTTTCCTGGTATAGCACTCCTTTCAGAACCTCTTGAAGAGCAGGTCTGGATTTGGTAAATTTCTTCAAATTTTGTTTCTGTTTTATGTCTCTTTTTCCATCTCCATGTATTTTTAAACCTTCTCTCATGCTATGGTTTTTCTTCTCCTCTTTTGTCGCCTTTGCTTTTCTGCTTGCTCTATTTTTTCTCTGTCAGAAATGAAGATATGTAACTTACTATATAGTGTTACAATTTCATATTTTTCTGAAATCTTTTACTAAATGTTGCATGAGATGTGAGTCTTCTGCCTATTTCAGTGTACAGTCATTTGTTTCAAGAAACAAAAATCTATGAATGACCTGAACTAAAAGGGACTTAACTTTAGGGAAGTATCAGGCCACTGGCAATGTCCTGAAATATGAACTGTTGAAAGGCCTCTTGGAAACTGAATGAAATCCTTCTGGGAAATAACCTTTCTCTCTCCATTTCTGAGGATCAAGCCACATGGTTTGCATTTTGTTTGCTTCTCTCTGTCTCCTCTTTCATTCCACTTCTGCTGTTTGGTCAGTCCTGAATCAAAAAACTCTTTAAGGTTCTTTGCGTCCCTTATATTAGGTACAACCTCTATCTCTCCCTGAGAATAAGAATAATGTGTTTCTGGCCAATTGATCAATCACCTGTCATTATTTAAGGTATCTTTCTTTGTTAAGACTAGCCATTTGTGGCCAAGGAATGTGGAGCAGGGTTTCCTGTGGCTTAAAGATGGCTACATTGGCCTGTCCTATTTAACATTTTTAAATTAATAATTAATATCATTTAAGTATTAAAACTAGTTACTCTCTGGTATGAATTGATATATTTGATTGGCAAAGCCACATAAATATTACAATATCCTGTTAAGTACTAGAGAGTTACCACCTGGTGGGCGTGCATCCCACCTAGACACAACCACATCCTTCAGTGCCCCAGCTATAGTACAGGCCAACCCTCAGCTTGCTAATTCAAGAATAGGAAGTAGGTTGTTTAAATAGCCTGTGCTTCTTTGTCATGTTTTTCGTGATCCTCCTCTTTTTCTTTCTTATTAGATCCAGTTGCCCATAGGACCTTTCTGACAGTGAGCATTCATTTAATGCTTTTTTTCTTTTTTTTTTTTTGTGAGGTTTTTGCTATAGGATGGGGGTGCTCACCAGAAAGACAGAGAGAGACAGAGACAGAAAGTGAGAAATCACCCATCCCCAGCGGGGATGGCCATGCTACAGTCCCTTCTCCTCCATTCTCCTCTCAGGATCTTGGGCATGCATGCGCACGTACCCGATGTGAGTTTAAGCCACTGAGTCTGGGATTTGAATCACAGTCAACTACCTGGGAGTCTAGCGACATAGCGATTATGCCAACTGCTGGTCCCTCATTTAATGCTTTACTAATAATTAAACATTGGGATTTGTGAGGATCACTAAAAATAGAAAGATACATAGAGGCCACAATACATACCTTTGAATTTCTTATTGTCTTTAGAGAGGGATACTAAAGTAAATAAAAGACTCAACTAGAGTGACATAAATATCATTAAAATAAACAGGAACAGTGATGTCATGGGCAATCTTAAAATCAAACTTCTTTCTGACTTAACTCAATTGACTTTCTAGCCAAGCAGATTAGATCTGCCCCCTTCTTTTCAAGCTTCTATAGTTTATCTCAAAAACTAACAAACAAATAAACAAACAAGAACAAAAAACAAACATAAAAACCTGTTCTATCTTTTCTTTGCCTCAAGAGTCTCAGAGACATTCTCACATTTTATGGGCTGTTTAGATGGTTTGCATGATAGTAAATAGCTTCTTCACAGGGGGACCAGCAGTTAGCGTAATGGCTATGTTGCTGGACTCCCATGTGGTCGACCGTGGTTCCAGTCACAGACCCAGCGGCTTAAGCTCAGGCCCAGTGCATGTGCATATGTGCCCAAGATCCCGAGAGGAGAATTGAGGAGAAAGGATTGCGGCATGGCCATCCCCCCTGGGGGGGGGGTGATTTCTCGCTTCGCGTCCCTCTGTCGCTCTCTGTCTTTCTGGCAAGCGCACGTGCCCTATAGCAAAAAAAACCTCTCCAAAAAAAGAAAAAATAAATAGCTTCTTCCCATTGTAACTCTTTTACCCTCTATCTTTACATGTATTACTTCTTTATCCTCTAGATGCCTGGGTAACATTATTTCTGACATAAAATTGTATTTACAGTAGATCCTCTTGGTTCTGAGAATAATAGTATTGCCTCATTTATCATACTGTGTGCTGGAGTTGTATTCATCTCTCTGTTGATGATTTCAGAATTATAGCATCCCTTGTATCGCATAAATAATCTAACTATAGTTCTTATAATAGACAACATTTAAATATTTTAGTCACTTCTTGAAATACTTTTTTTAGAACAATAGCAACTAATATAAAGCACAGGAGAATGTCAATCATTACTCCCTTTGTTCATGTCTTTAATCTGTCACTACCAGCTTCTTTGCCTCTGCCTACAAAAATACTAAGTAATTCTCAACACTGAAGTGGTAAAAATACAAAAATGTTCTCTAACTGCTGTTGTTCCCACAAAGATCTGTATCTGTCTCTGCCGACTTCTCAGATTTTACTCACTACTGCTACTTCCTTGTGCTTTCACATGCCATTGTACGACAGCACCTTCAACGATTTCCTTTTCTGCTTCCTTATTCTTCCTAATATTCACAGTCTCTCTAACAGTCAACATTGGTGGCAGTTAAAAAAGTCAGAGGGGGGCCAGCAGTAACATGATGATTAAGACAGCTAGACTTCCTCATGGCTGACTGGTTCAAGTCCTGGACCCAGTGGCTTGAAAATTCCTCCAGGCACGTGTGTATGTGTATGCCCAAAATCCCAGGAGGAGAACGAAGGAAGTGTGATTGTGGCATGGCCATCCCTTCTGGGGGGTCATTTCTCACTTTCTCTCTCACTGTCTCTCTGGCTAGCACATGCCCCCTGAAGCAAATATCCTTAAGACAAACAAACAGAACAACAACTTGAATAGACTGGAGGGTCACGTTCCAGTTTTAAAACCACTCCTGATTATCTTTCGTCACTTAATGTCAAGCTATAAAATTGGATTCATGACGTACATCTCTTAATGTTAAGAATTACAAATAATTAATTGCTGGGGCCAGCAGGTGGAGTGGAAGTTAAGGAGCTGAATCCCATGTGGCTGAATGACCATTTTATGCCCTTGACCTGGTAGCTTGAAAATCACACCAGGCACGACTATATGGGATGCCCAAAGTCCCAAAAGGAGGCTGGAGGAGAGGAGACTGAGGTGTGGTCATTCCCTCTAGGTGGTTATTCCTCACTATCTCTCTCTCTCTCTCATTGTGTGTTTCCCTCTGATGAGACATGAAGATTTTTAGTTTTAGCACAAACTAAAAAAATATATAAATAAATAAACTAAATATTGTGAAGATTTTACATGCATTAGATAACTACTAATTTCATTTCCCTTCCACATTCTCTCCTTTTTCAAATTGTGTGCCCTGCATGACACTATTATAAATAATATAAGGTATATATAAAATATATAAAGTGTAGGGGTGCATAAGGCCTATGAAGCACACTAGTGGATAGTTAAGGGATGTTTTTCAAAAGAGAATTTCTTTTTCAAAGAGACAATACTGCAGACCTCATGTAAATGTTTTGTATTTAATTTAATGTATATCTCCTTGTATTTACACCAGTGAATAAAGAAAACTCTGACTTTTTTTGGAAATAAGTTTATTACAGGTAAACTGATATTGAAATCATTGCTATTATGCTTTAAAAACAAGATTGCAGTCTGATCTTCAATAATCGTTACTTTAGGTCCTAATTTACTCTACTGTGTCACTACCCTTCTATATCTTCCCTTAATTGCTACCATCATAGTTTCCAAGAATTATTTACTCAATTTTATTTATTATTATTATTATTTTAATTTGCTATAGGGCATGTGTACGCATCAGAAAGAGACAGAAAGAGAGGAAGAGTGGGTCTAGGACTTAAACTGCAGCCAGCCATATGGGAGCCCAGAGCCTTAACCATCATACCACCTGCTGGCCCCTGTGAGAAAGGGTCTCAGTGCTGGAATCCTCCAGCCTCCAGTAGTTTTGGACATAGGATGGGTGCCACTACATCTGGCCCAAAGTACTTCTTAAAAACATATTTGGGGTTGGCAGGTGGCATGGTGGTTGTGGACACTAGACTCCCACATGGCCAGTTGCATTTTGAGTCACAGGCCTGGCTGTTGCTTTATCACTTTCTCACTCTCTCTGCCCCTCTCTGGTCAATTTAAAATAAATAAACAAATAAATAAAATAATTATTTAAATAAAAAGGAACATATTATTCAAGACATCTTTGTTTCCCTCTAATCAGAAGTAAACACCTTTTCCTTTGTATTCCCACTAAATTCTGCTTATACTTCCCTTATGACATTGCTCTAGGTGCTGTTAGTAGCTTTGCCTTTTTTTTTTTTTTGACTTATTTTTATTGTACCTTAGGATTAAAAGAGATTCTTAGTTTGTAGTAAAATGTAAAAAAAAAAAAAAACACAAAGTTCACCTCTAATTCTCAAATAATAGATAGAGTTAGCAAGCTAAAAGACTCTTCTACTCATTAGATTTAGAAACTATAAAATGGAATTAATGCCAACCTTGTAGAATTTTTTTAAAGATTCAAGATGAGAACCTGTAACTAAACCAGAGCCTGCTGCATAAAAGGCCAGTAGCTACCACCTGTAGGAGTCTTGCCTTTTGGCAACATACCTGGATATCTCTTTATCCTACGAAGTTCTGGTATAGTGAGTGCTTTGCATTTAATATATGGTTGAAGAAAGGAAGAATTAGAAAGATGACTGGAGGTCTTGGTAATCACAAACATAGCTTATAAAAAAATAAATACTAAAAAAGTATAACTACATATGATGCTTAAGAATTTGCAGGAACTCAGCTGGAAAAGCTAAACGGCATAATAATTGCTATGGCCATAGTTCTTCTATTGAAACACCAAAAGAAAAGTTCTTTTTGAGCAAAAAATTAGACAGTAATGAGAAAAATTAGAAAGAGGAAAAAGTACACATTAACATGGTAATAGATACTAATTAATATATAAACTTCAGTTGCTAGTAGTGTGAAAGGACTACTGATCCTACTTTCTTCTTTAAGACATTATTATAAAATTTAAAATGACCTAATTTCAGGCAAAACTAAAAGAGAATATTGTGCATATTAAATAATAGAATGATCCACTGATCAAAAGTCCAGTGGTAGCTCGCCTTTTATAAGAGGGGAAGAATCATTAGTCCATGGAAATTCCCAGGCAAAGGCATTTACATAAGGTCTGAAAATATGCTTCAAAGGAGTTCCACTGCAGACACGGGAAAGAGATTGTAAAAGCTGCTCACAAAGCCATTTTGAGTCTTTTTAATCATGTTAGTATTTTATGTTTAAGTAAGTTAAATAGTCATGAATATGAAATTTGAAAGCCTAAAAAGAAAATGTCTAAGATGATCGGTTGTCTCCTCTTAAGATGAGTGTGTGTTGTCCCTTTTTGAACACGAGACTAGAGAAATGACGGTGTCTTGTAAAACAAGGTGCTGCATCTGAAAATTCTCACAGAAATAATTACAATAGAAAAGGATTTTTTTACATTTCTAATTACTAATAGTTATCTATATAAGAGGCAATAAAGAATTACTACTGATAGAAAAATAGTGCATTGATCAACCTAAATTATAAATTGGCAGGGAAACTTGTGGATGAAGAATCAGATGGAAACATATGGTTTATATAGATGGCTTTTATGTCTTTTGTATTTCCTTCTTTTTATTTCTGCTCTGAGAGTAGAAGGTGGTGAAACTGAAGGCAAAATCATAATAATAATAATGAAGCAAAGATGCTTTTATTTTCTTTTTCTCTGAAGTTGTTTTGCACATTGCAAAATGAGGGAAACATTGAGATAGCAAAAGAGCCTGCAGCTGTGAAGTAAAACATTAGAATTTAAAAAGACAAAAGCACATAGTCTGAGAGGTTATGCCACTGATACTCCTAAATCTGCAGTGAACTCGAAGTTCTTCCTTTAGATGTGCAATGTGTGGAGGACTAGGATTAAGTGTTATAATTATTAGTTAGTTAGTAAAAAGGAATAAAATTGTGCCATATAGATGCACAGATACGCATGTATGTGTGTGGATTTTTGGGAGGATTTAGGACAAAAAAAACATTCATATAGAAACAGGAGCAGGACTAAAGCAGCAGCAGTTTCTTACACCCCATAATGAACAGGTCAGAAAACTACACAGAAAGCTACACTTACTGAACTGTTAACTGTAGATATAGGACTTTCTTGAGCTGCAAATAGTATGCTATGCCAAAGCAGTGAAAACTGTCCTGATTATTTTATTTTCCATTGCACTAGCCTGCATGGCACATTAATCTGTGATATTCATTTCACAATGCCATTCTCCAGCATTAAGCCATATGCCAATATGATCATCATGATTTAGTTCTGAGTCTCGGTTTATAAGCAAAACGATGCTCACTATCTACCCTCCTGGGCATGAAGGGAAGGCAAGCTATCTAAGAGATTTCCTCCCTCATCATCCCTTTCTGATGTCTTCTCAGCCCTTCCAAACACACTCCCCTTCTCTCCCATTGCAATAATATTCCCCCAGGAAGCACTAGCAGGCCTTTGGGTTCTGTTGACAATTACAGGAATAATTTATTTTCAAATGGATGCTAATCTGATAGAAGTAGTCAAATTTTCCCTGAGCTCAGGCAGAAACAAACTTCTTCATGGCAAGTATACAGATTCCATCCACTATTATTGTGATGGGGAAGACGAATTATCCAATTACTAAACACACTGCTTTAGGCCATACAAAATAACATCCTGATTAATCTAACTACATCGGAGAGATACTTCTGTTTAGAACAAGTCCCCTAAAACAAACAATATCAGATTACGAATGAAGATGAGTCATATTTGTTTGGCAATACTTATGGATATTTCAGTCCTGAGTAAAGAGCCCACTTAAGGTAAGAAACATTTATATAAATGGCCTTAACATATTATGGAGTTAAAATTATATTCAAGAGTAAAAGTGTAAGTACATTCACAAGATCATTTATGAGATAAAATATGGAAGATTTTATTCTAGCTCATTTATACTAATTTAAACCAATTTAGTTCTCTTCCTTCATTATATATTTTAAAATAGATTATTTTATATTATACACACATACAGACACACACAGAAGTATGTGCTGAGATTAATATGTGGTCATTACTGACAAGTAATACATTGTTTTTCATGAAAGTCAAATGACTTGCTTATTTCTGTACTAAGAAAGCAAACAGCTATAAAAATACCGGTGAAGGGATAAACATTTAAATGTCATCAGTTAAATTATCAAAGAAATATTTCACCTCATTTTTTTTTTTTTCTTTTTTTTTTTGAGAGGTTTTTGCTATAGGGTGTGTGCGCTCTCCAGAGACAGAAAGCAAGAAATCACCCGCCAGGGAGGATGGCCACCACATAGCAATACCTTCTCCTCTCGGGATCTTGGGCATGCACGCACACACATCTGGCGTGAGTGCAAGCCACTGAGTCCAGGACTCGAACCATGGTCGACTGTAGA
>NW_006200449.1:606276-655184 GCF_000334495.1 Tupaia belangeri chinensis
CCCTCCAGCACTTATCATTATTTGTTTTTTTAATCTTCACCATTCTGACTGGGGTTAGGTGGTATCTCATTGTGATTTTGTTTTTAAGCCACCAGGTCCGGGACTTGAACCACGGTCGACTACATGGGAGTCCAGCAACATAGCCATTATGCTAAATGGCTGGTCCTGTTCGGGGGGATTTTTGATGCTGTGAGAAAAAGGGATAGTGAATAGAGCCTAAAAATAAAGCACACACAAGTAGATAAAATTGTCATATACACTGACTCCTGCTAGTGGTCTAGCCCTGGTCTTTTTAGAATGGTTTTCTTCATTTATGAGAGAGCACATGTATGTGTCAGAGTGAGAGAGGATGAGAGAGAGGAAGATAATCAAACTCCACAGGGTCTGGTCACTCTGTGACCTCCTTTTAGTTCTCAGCCTGTCAGACCCTGGGTACTTGCCCATGTACTCGATGTGTCTCAGGCTGACTGGACCAGGGACTAGAGCGCAGTTGCTATGTGAGATCCAGCTTCCCTCGAGCAGAGCATTATCACTATACCACGATGCCAGCTCAAAGACGACAGTCTTGACTCTGATGCTTTGCAGTTTTGAACGTGGCTGCAGCATAGCTCCTATCTTTTGTATTTTGTCTCCCTGCTCCCTCCTTACCTTATACCTTGTATTCAGTGTGTTTCCAGTAATAGTCTATATACCTGGCACCAACTCCTGAACTGCATTATACTTGATTATGTTCAGATATACTTAATGCAAATACACAATAGAATGGGCCTTGATTGCCTTACCCTGAGAGTGACCAAATCTCTTAATCAAAATGGTAATCATAATTTTTTCTAAAGGTGACAAAGGACATGGCATGTCTAAGAATTATATTAAAACAGACCTAAATGATTGGTGATAATGAACATCCTTTTCAATTAGATTTTTGTTTGTTTCTTTTTTGCTATAGGGCAACTGCACTCACTGGAGAGAGTGAGACAATGAGAGGAAAAGTGAGAAATCATCCCCCAGGGGATGACCACAGTGCAATCCCTTCTCCTCCATACTCCTCCTGGGATTTGGGGCATACATGCACATGCACCTGCTGTGAGTTTCAAGATGCCAGGTTCGGGATTTGAATCACAGTCAACTGTGTGGGAGTCTATTACTTTAATCACCATGCCACCCGTTGGCCCCAATTGAGCATTTTTTTCCATGTATTTGATGACCACTTGTAAATCTTTGAAAAATGTATGTTCAGATCATTTGCCCTTTTAAAAGAAATCAGATTATTTGTTTATTTTTATTTTTGTCATTGAATTGAGTCCCTTGTATATTTTGGTTTTTAGTCCCTTGTCAGTTGGATAATATGCAGATATATTTTTTCCCCATCTGTATGTCATTTCTTCACTTGGTTGGTTTTTCCTTTCCAATCAGTAGATTTTTAGTTTGATATAGTAACATTTGTCTAATTTTGCTTTTGTTGTCTAAGCCTTTGAGTTTTTTTTTTGTTTGTTTTGTTTTGTTTTGTTTTGTTTTTCATAAAACTTTTGCCTATGCCCTCATGTAATTTGTAACATATTGACTCTGGACATGTTCACATAATTTGGTTTGGCCAACAGGAATGATTCAAGCAGAGACTTGATAAGCATTGAACATTAAAGCTTTCTCACTTGGAATAGTCTATCAGAGAACTTGTTAAATTCTGTAGGAAGTCTAGGTCCTGCTACTGAGGAGAAAAACTACGTGGAGAGGTCTTGGAGAATAAAACTCTGTGCAGAGAAAGTGGTCATGTGATGGAGAATTAAACCAACGTTCCAGCTGCCTAAATCCTGGATGCCTACCCAGCCAGGATTAGGATGTGAATAGGAAACCCCACCTCGTTAATGCACAACATCATGAAAAATAATACATGGTTGCTCATTTAAAACATTAAAACTTGGATTGGTTTGTCTCACAGTAACTGATAAACTCAAACTGAAACTTACCTTTAGATAATATGATGAGATAGCAAGGTCAGGGACTTCTGGAAACATTTTCCATCCTCAAGACTTAATGAGGGGCTCTATAAATAATTGGAAATCAGAAGGGGAAAGAGGAGTGTCTAAATTAAACTAGCTGTGCAGATGAAGAGAGGAAAGAGAATACCCCAGGGAAACATTTCCCATAACACTGGAGCTTGGGGTTCACAGTACCACTTAGGATGCTTTGACTGGCAACAAAAAAAAACCATCTGAAAGTGTCATAGACAGTAAAACAAAAATTAATTAGCTCATGTAATCGAAAATGTTTCAGGTAGAAGAGACTTCTCCTTGGTTTCTTTCTGGTGATTTTGGTTCTGTGCATCTCCAAGTATAGCTTTATCTTCAGATGTCTTTATGGACAAAATAGTTGCTAGCATAGGTTTTCATTGACATGCAAAAGGAGAGGGAAAGACAGACACTTTCACTAAGTCAAGTAAAACTCCATATTTCCCTTGAATTGTTCTAACCCTGAATCAATCAGCAAGGCAAGAAGAAAGCCATGCACTTGATGCCTTAAATTAGTTACAGATCTATTTTTCTAAAATAATCACTGAGGATTGCCAGCTAGGTGGCATGATGATTAAGAAGTCTGGGTCCCATTTGGTCAACTATGTGGTTTGAGTCTCAGATGTAGAGGCTTGAATAACATGTTGGACATGAATGTGTGTGTGTACCGAAAATCCTGAAAAGAAAATGGAGGGGAAGGGATTGCAGCATGGTCATCTCACCTAGGGAATTTCTTCTCACTTTCTCTCCCTCTCTGGAGAGTGCACACACCCTGTAGCAATTAATTAATTGGTTAATTTAAGAACTCACTGAGCTAAGGAGAATGTTATTATCCCAACTGGTTGAAAATAAGTAATTATTTATATGTAATCAGTATTATCAGATACCTTTCTAGAAATGAAGAGGTATTCAGAGCCATCCATTCTCTCCTCCATTCTTTGATTCTCAAACCAAATCAATATATTAAAGTGTGCTTTTTGTAATCATACAAGGGGACTTTAAAGTTTGTGAGAAAATGAAGTTAAAAGTATCAGTTTATTACGATGCAAACATTTTTAAACTCCAAGCATAGATTTTTTTTTCATAATATGTGTAATGTGCATTCTTCATTAACATTTTAATGACTTCTCCTATCTTCCTGGCACTAATTGATGTATTGAGTAGGATATTTTCAGCTGCAAATAATAGAAATATCTGACTTGTACTGACTTAGATAATAAAGCAGGTTCACTGAATTTTCAAATTGAAAAATTAAGAGCTGGAGTCAACATCAGGCACTGCTTTCATTTAGCTTATCAACTTGTTTCTTTGAATAAGATTGTCACCTTCATGGTTGAAAAGTAACACACACACACACACACACACACACACACACACATGGCAAAAGTAGATTAGTCATGAAGTCACAAGAATGGTTCTAACCTCAGTTTCACTGGGTTCAAAATCCAGCTGAACTTTTTATTAGACAGGCGACTTGGAGCATTGCTGTAACTTCTGTACACTTCAGTTCACTCATATGGATTATCTGAGTAATCACAAAATCTATCACATACAATTCTTGTGAAATTAGCCAATTCATATAATATGCTGAGAAGACTTGGTGTCTGGCATTTAATATAAGCATGTCATGAATTTTAACTCTTAATTAATTTCCTGTTCACACCCCAGGGGTAGATGTTTTCTTATCTCTCAAATACAGATTATTAACTTGACTTGGTTTCTGTTTGCTACAAATCAACAACAAATGCAAGAAAAATGGTATCGCTCTTGACTATTCAGAACTTATCTCTTCCAAATCACATTCACAACTGAGTGGTGGGGGTGGTAGTGTATCTCAGGAAGACAACCACAATATCTGCTCTGTGTCCTGAGAAACAAGAATGAAAGTCTTACTTTATACTAGTTGTAAGCTTGGGTGAAGGAGATAGCTTAAAAAGAGTTGAAGGGACCAGCAGTTAACATAATGGCTATGTCCCTGGACTCCCATGCAGTCAACCGCTGTTTTAGTACCAGACCCAGTGGGTTAAACTCACACCGGGTTTGTGTGCATGGGTGACCAAGATCCTGAGAGGAGACCAGAAGAGAAAGATTGCGGCATGGCCATCTGCCCTGGGGGTGTGTGTGGGGGGGTGATTTCTCACTTTTTGTCTCTCTGTCTCCCTCTGTGTTTCTGGCAAGCGCACACACCCTATAGCAAAAACCTCTCAAAAAGCAAGAAAAAAGAAAAAAAAAGATTTGAAAAGCTTCATCATTCAGCTTACACTATTTTGTATGAAATATATACATCAAACAACTGATAAAAGATAGCCTAGGCATTTTGTGGGATTTCTGTGTACAGTAAAAATAATGGTTTATGGGTTATGTGACTTTTCTCTTTCATGATAGTGACCCACTGCTATGGTTGCATATAAACAGGGTACTTTCCAGCATTATTGAGCTCTAACTACAATTAAAACCCAGCACCAATAAAACTGAGAACTTCACCAGTGAATTCAAATGTTGAGTGAAAGTGTACTCAGTAAGAATAATAGTGTTCAGAATATCATCTCAAGAAATACAGGGCTTGGGATACTGATCTCAATACTGTATCTGATAAATGAGTATACACCTTAAGAATAAATGTTTCACCTGTAGCTAAGCAGACACTAGACTGTGTGAGTTTCTTACCAGATCTAGTCACTCAGAGGATCTCTGAAATTAAGATGCAGACTGTGGGGAACAAGAAATATGCTAACTATTGGGGACCAGCAGGTGGAGTGGTGGTTAAGGTGCTGGACATTCCAACATGGCTGACCACAGTTCAAGTCCTGGACCTGGTGACTTGCTTTCTCACTTTCTCTCTCTCTCTCTTTCTCTCTCTCTCTCCCAGCCCCCTCTGGTCAAATTAAAAAAATAAATGAATGAATAAATAAAATAAAATAATTCTTTTTAAAAAAGGAAATACGCTAACTATTGAAATCTTCAATAGGTAATCTTGGAGCTAGCAGGAAAAGAGAAGGTAAAATCAAGACATAAGGGATTGAAGCTCTAAAGATAGGTGCTAAGTCTTTGCCACTGACTCGTAGAGCAGAGTCAGTGATAAGTACTGCATCAATAGTATGAATGGAGCAAGGTAGTGCTAATAGTAGAAACTTGCCCATGAGATCACTGACTGGCATGACCAATGATTGATCATACAGAGAAATATTGCTGATTCCCTATCTCAGTAACCATTGTTGAAAAACAAGCTGGTATCGAGGGAATGACTGCTGTGGTTTAAACTACTACAAATTTATCAATATTTTATGATCATAACCATAGAAACCCATTTTGCTCTTTTAAATTTTTCTTTTTATTGGGGGGAGGGTTGATTTTTAAGTTAACTAAGGTAACTATATCTTCTATCACATACTCTGAACATTATTCTCTTACCATTTTAAACAAGACTCATGTGAATGCCATAATATAGACATAAAATGACAAATTATATTCAGATCAAACAATTTTAGTTATTTGTTATTTATATTGCATTTTGTCCACAATGGCATTAGTGAATAAAATAAGCATTTCCAAACATTACTCTCTTCATTAGAAATTTTTAAAAATGCTGGAAATTATTTATTTTATTAATAATAAACTTGCAAAGAACTGAATTGTTTTCACCTTCTAGGAATCATAGTAAAGTTAGCCTATCAAAGTCTCTGATGAGTCTAAGAACACTTCATTATATTTAGCTTACTCCTAACTTAAATGATAAGAAGAGATCACTTTTTATGGGCCATGAATTAACATCTGAGGCACTAGAATTTCTTAGACAAATAGGTGATGTGATGTTTTGGTTCATACTTCTCAATATGTGAATGATTACACTGAAGACACTTAAGATAATAATATGACAGGGCTGCTAAAAAATAAAAACATTATGGGAGTTTACATAGGAACATTAAAATTTGAGGAATACCCTAGAAAAAAAGTCACACCTTTTAGCAAATATTTAATTTTTTGTTTATATTTCCTTTCTGGGTATAAACATTTTTAAGACAGAAATCCTAGTAAAATATTAAACTATTTTTGTGTACTTCAGTATATGACTTTATTTTATTCTTTTTGTTGTTGTTGTTACTTAAGAGGAATTCTTTGTAATGAAGACTCTCTCGATGTTCAGCTATTGACATCTGTCAGTTCTCAGCCCTCCCTTTCGCCTTGTCCCACGTTAGGGCTGCTCCTCGTTCTTTGGTACTGGCAGAAAGGGCAAACTATACAAATTTAGGTCATCAACCTAAATCTGCTTGAACCCCTAGCTCAACCTTACCCCTTAACCATAAAAGCCAAACCAATCACTTTGCTTCCCTTTTGTCTTTGGACTCTCCACTCCTCCTAGAAGTCCCATGATGTCTGAATAATCTTTTTATTCCTCACTGGTGACTGCATGGTGTCATTAGTCTCTGCATTTGAATGAATTTCTGAATTTGAGGTGAAAATTTTCTACTCTTCACATGAAAGCCATGAGGCAGTAAAGTACTTTACACTTGTAAATATATACACATAGTATCTGTGTGTGAGAGAGACAGATAGCGTGTGTACTTTAGATGGAGGCATAAATGATCTGTTACAGGACCAGCCCATGGAGTGATTGTTAAGGCAGATGATCCTACGTGGCTAACTGCATTGTTTAAGTCGCAGACCCAGTGGCTTGAAAAACACTCTGGTCATGTGTGCATTTTTGCCAAAATTCCTAAAAGAGAGTGGGGGAGAACAGATTGCAGGATGTCCATCCCCTGGGAGTGTTTTCTCACTTTTCTTCTCTCTCTCTTTTTCTCTCTCTTTGTCTCTCATCAGTGAGTGCACCCTATAGTAAATTAGGGAAAAAAAAAAATCTGTTCTGCTTCAGTGTCCACTTCCCCTATTATAGGCTACGTGGCATGCATTGTTTTTTACACCATCTGTTTGATCCCTGCAATAAGCCTCTATTTTGGCAGCAGTTATTATAATTGCTAAAAATCACAAATGTAATCTGATGAGCTGAAAAATATCTCACAGAAAATTAATTGTTTAAACTATGTTCAAATCAATGGTCTTATATCGTAATTCTGTGAAAAAATAGAGCAAGTTTCATATGGAAAAGTGCAATGTCTGTTATTCTATAGAAGCAAATTATCCAAAACTAGGAAATGTCCAAAATTAATTTGGATGAGTAATGTTATTGCCATTTAACAAATATGAGATACTCAATTCCGTGTAATGGAGTTGGTTAAGATACGATATTGAAGTATTTTTTAACGAAAATGGGATTTGTGAAGAAGTCCATCTACAGTGTTGATAATGTGTTTTATTTTTGAAAATAACTTATATATAATGAAAGAATGATTAGTACTACAATACATACTTGTTTAGAGGATTAAGTTTGAAATATTCAAATAAGAAAATTTTATGAGAGTTTACTTCTCCTTGTAGATGATTTTTTTTTTTTTTAGTAAAAATTCAGCTTGGGAACTGTCACCAAAGATGTCTATAACTTTGAAGAAGCAAGAAGTTTTGTCCTCATTCTGTCCCAAGTTAAAAGGAGATTTAGAAGAGGCACTAAGTGAACAATTCCCAGCCCATTTCCGTTGTACCCAATGAAATAAACAGCTATTCTATATTCTGTCTATTGAAATGACATTTACTCTATTGATCGCTATTGAACTGACAGATACTCTTAACACATATTTTTGAGAGCTTATCATGCTCCAGGCTTTCCAAGTACTTACACATACTAACTCATTTATTGCTTAGAAGAACTCTGTAAGATAAATCCTATTTTTCCTGAAATATGTTTGAGGAAAGGAGGAACAAAGACATTAAATAACATAAAGTTCAAACAACCAGCAAGTAATGGTCCTGGGTTTTAACTTAAAAAAAATCTTGCTCCAGGGACCAACAGGTGGCATGATGGTTGAGGGCGCTGGACTCCCACAAGGCTGATAATGGTTTGAGTTTCGGACCTGGTGGGCATTTCTCTCTCTCATATCTCTCTCTCTCTCTCTCTCTTCCTCACTCTCACTCTGTCCCTCTCTGGTCAAATTTAAATAAATAAATAAATAAATAAATAAAATAAAGTTAAAACAGTTCTTAAAAAAAAAAAAAAACAAAAACAAACTCCTGTGCCAAATAGTATCTCTTTATTATATATTTATATTTATTACTTTATAGACATATAATTCTCTATTCTCTCTCTCTATATATATTATATATGTAATATATATATAAAATAAAAGTCATGACTTTTTTTCTGTGTTTGTATGACTTTTCTGGTGACCCAGTATATATATGTATGTGCGTGTGTGTGTGTGTGTGTGTGTGTGTGTTTGTGTGTATCTGACTATGTTAATGTCAGACAAAATCAGTAATAGTTGATTATGTAATATTATAACTTTCTATACTACTAGAAGTATAAATGTTATGCAAAGGAAAAATCATTTATCTTCACAGATTTCCTCTGATTTTGGAGATCAGTAATAGGTAAAGATAATTGCAGATGTTTGCCAGGCCTGATCTAGTCCTAATTCATGAAGAAAGGACACTTAAAATGAAGATGCATGGTCTCTCGGTAGCAAGAAATGAAAGGCAGGAACAAGTATGACATACACATCAGCAAACTCAGTAGACCCAGTTGCTTCTCCATTGAGTACTAGATCCTTAGATTTTCTTACTAACTAGGCTCTAGATGGACTGCTAAAGAAAACCAAACCATCCCTTTTCTCTTCCCACATACCCTAACTGTTCAGTGAGGAATATGGACTCTTTACTAGAATTCATCTGTATGCCTTTTCTTAACCTCCATGATACTCAAGAGTAATTATAACAGGTTGTCAAAATGGAAAATGGTTTAGTATTGAAATAATCGAAAGTAGCCAAACATGTTCAGAGTTTCTAATATCACGACTTCCTGGACTATGAATGCACCTCTTGGTGCATGTAAATAAATACTTATGGTTACATTTAACCTTCTATCATTTTGTAAACTTTCAGAGACAAGAGATAGAGTCCAAATGCTTTTCAGCTCCTTTAAATGTAATCTGGATGATTGATTTGTGGATTGAATGATACAATTGAATTGCTTGATTTGTTAAAAAAAATGGTGTATAACCAAAATTAGAAAACATAAAAACTCATGTTTTCTTATTTCACTCTACCTTGTGGTTCAGTACAATATTAATATAAATATGATTAGAAATATGAATACATTAAATGGATTAAATACATTTAAGACTCTATTCTTATGCTTAGTTGACCTCTGTTCTGTGTGTCTGTATTTCCATACTATCAACACCACGTGGTGCATTCTTTAGATTTTTTTTTTTAAGTTTATTTTTAAGGTTTCTTTTTTTTTTTTTTCTATGAGGCATGTGTGCTCACTGGAGACACAGGAAAAGACAGAAAGAAAGTGGACATCGCCCCTCACTACCCATGATGGCCAAGCCATAAATCCCTTTTCCATTCTTCTCTCAGGATTTGGGACAGATACACACACATATGTACCCAGCATGAGTTTTACACTGCAGGGTTCAGGACTGAAACTGTGGTCAGCCATGTGGGAATCCAGCGCCTTAATCACTACATCACCTGCTGGCCCCAGAAGATGTATTCTTTTTGTTTTTAAGGTTTTGTGTTTTCTGGGTTGTTTTTTTGTTTTTGTTTTTGTTTTTGTCTTGTTTTGTTTTGTTTTGTCTTAGGGTGTGTGCTTTCATCATAGAGAGACAGAGACAATGAGAAGGAAAGTGAGGAATCACCCAGGGGTGATTCCCTTTTCCTCCGCTCTCCTCCTTGGATCTTGGGCATGCACAGGAGTTTCAAATCACTGGATCTGGAACTTGAATCGTGGTTGGCCATCTGGGAGTCAAATAATGTAAGCACTACGCCATCTGCTGATCCTCCAGATAATGCATTATTAATTAACTTGGCGAGGAAAAGAAACCCACAAGTCTTCAAACCCTAGAAGGGTCATTTTACAGAATTTTCAAATGTCACATCAGAGATTTCAAATATATATATCACTGTGTTATTAAACCTTTCAGTTTCCATTTAAGTGTAAGATAAAAGTCTTTTTAAGTTTATTAATTTATTTCTTCTATAAGAGAAACAGAGAAAGGGAGAGACATAGAGAGACAGGAACCCCCAGAAGGGTCTTCATGCCATTTCCAGCCAGTTCAGATCATAGGCACAGGGAAATCTTAGATTATAAATCTGGAACCTTCCCACGTGTGTTTAGCCTCACAGTTATGTTACTGTTGTGACACCATCTGGCTCCCCAAATCTTCTCTCTTTTGGAAGTAAAAGTAGAAAATGAAAGAATGTAGTCAAATTTTAGTTTACAATTAAGCATGCTTTTCTTTAATATTAACATCTGGTCTCTTTTTAAAAATTCAGATCTATTAAGCATTAATAATAACTAATACAGGGACCAGCAGATGGTGTAACGTTTATGTTACTGAACTCCCATGTAGTTGACCATGGTTTGAGTCCCGGACCCGGTGCCTTAAACTCACTATAGGTGCTTGTGTGTTAGTGCCCAAAGTTCTGAGAGGAGATGGGGGAGAAGGGATTGCAAGGAGAAGGGGGTGATTTCTCACTTTCTGTCTCTCCATCTCTCTCTCTATCTCTGGCCAGTGCATGTGATCTCTAGCAAATCTCTCTCTTTCTAAAAAAATTAATAATAATAATTATAACTAATACAATATTTTCTATACTGAGAAAAAGTTTCATAGTTTTTTTTTCCTCTTGCTAGTAATTCTCCACAGAACATTTTCTATTTAGTAAGTTTAACATATATTACCTCTTTTGGCCCAAGGATTTTCTATTTATCAAGGATGGGGAAATTACAAATTTATTATATTCACTTTTTAAGTTTCTCTCTACCACATTTTTTTAACTTAATACTTTAATATAATTTAAATATAGTATAAAATATTTTTAAAGAATATTGTACTAAATGCAAGCCATATGCTTTGTTTCAAAATTGTTGTTCTCTTTGATTCATAAGAACATGTTGAAATCTGTACTAATTTAAAAACAAAGAAAAATAGGGAACCAGCAGTTAGCGTAATGGCTATGTCGCTGGACTCCCACGTAGTCGACCGCGGTTCGTGTCCCGGACCCGGTCGCTTAAAACTCTCGCCGGGCGCGTGTGCGTGCGTGCCCAAGATCCCGAGAGGAGAATGGAGGAGAAGGGATTGCGGCGTGACCACCCCCCCGGGGGGTGATTTCTTGCTTTCTGTCTCTATGTCTCTCTCTGTCTGTCTGGCGAGCGCACGCGCCCTACAGTGAAAATCTCTCAAAAAAAAAAAAAAAAACAAAGAAAAATAAACCTTAGACAATTGTGTGTGTTAATTATATCATGATTTAGTATTAGCTAATGCCCATGAAAGCTAAAATGCTCAAAAGTAAGAGATGTTTTCTCACATATTGCATTATTTAACACAACCTTACAAATTGTGTTTTCAGAAAATATTTAAGGCTATAGCGGATCATTATAAAAGTTCATAATATACTGTGATTTTTTTTTCCAAAGAGAGCAATATCCTGAATTTTGTATACCGTAAAATCCCAATTTTATGAATCAGATGTAACAGTGATCATTTGAACTAGTATCTATTTATTTACTGGTCCCAGTACATTAATTAAGTTTTGTTCAGTAGTATCTGTAAGTTAAGCCACATAGAAATACAAGACAACATTTTATAGATACAAACTACACATACTCCACAAAAAAAGGATAGAGAGGGTATAAAAAAGTAGCTAAATTGAAGAACAAAGTCTAATTTAGTTGTCTGCAGTTTTGTGAAATACCTTGCAAAATATAATTGTTACTTAGAGAATTGAGCTCTCCTAACGCTTATATAGATCTTTTAGCTTAGAGCTATAAATTGAAGAATTGAAATGGAAAAGTATCCTATACCAGAAAGTAAAATCTACTAGCAGAGATAAACATGGGCAGTTCCTATGGTTTCAGTTTCAAAAGATGTGAAACAACATAGAGCAATATGAGCATCAGAAAACTGAACGTTAATAGTAGAAACTATTACAAGTAACTGTGTCTAACATGGACAAAATGATTGCATTTATTTAATTTTTAATGTTGTGAGATGTATTAAAAGTGGCATTTACCCATCTGTATTACAGTGCTAGTCTTTTTCTATCTCACTCAATTCGGGAGAAAGGAGATGTATTGGGAAAGACAAAGAATTGAGCATTATGTGTTTGTTGACTTTTAAACCCTCTTGTGCTGTCCAACTGCAATATTCAATATGCCCTTGGATAAGACTGTCAATTTGGAGGAAAATGCTACACTAAATGTATTGATTTGTAAAATTTCCCCATGTAGGTAGAGTTAAATCCATGAAAATACATAAGGCCATTTAGACAGAGGGATTAAAGGGATAGGAACAGAGGCCTGAGTGTGGAACTCCGGGGTGCGCTGATGTGCAAAGGTTACATTGAAGAAGGAAATCACAAGAGAAAGAAAAGCGTGAAGAGGCCTAAGTTCTGTTGTTTTGCACACCAAAAGAATTGTTTCAAGTAGCAATGAAAATTCAATACTATCAAGTATATATATAGGATCCAGAAAGAGAGAGGCCTCTAAATACCCATAGGGTTGAGAAATTAGATTGTTTGGAAACTAAATTGTTATTCCTGCAACAAGGCATGAGGAAGTAAAATTCAGACTCCAGTGGACTGAATTTTGAGATGGGATAAGAAAATAAATTTTGATACTGGTCCTGTAACTGTTTTAAAGGTTTTCATGAGAAGACAATGTAGAATAATTAGTAGCCAGATGGATCCATAATATTAAGGAAGGATTTTTAGAAAACATTTACAAATAAATGTCTAAGGAAACATTCGTTAATAAAATTAATAATGTCTAATTAGTAACAGCATCACCTACATGGCTTCCAAGTTAATAAAATAGTAACATTGGCAGGATATACAGGCAACTCACAATGTCCCTGCTAGATTTTGTTATTCCCATTTGCTGTATCAGAAAACTGAAGCTCAGATCATCTGAGTTATTTGAACAAAATCTCAAGATTAGATAAGGAGTAGAAGTGAAACAAATCCATTCTGCCTATTTCAATCATAAATTCATGCTCTCATGTGCATGTAGTCATATTCCATAATGTTTTATCAATATAAGACCCCACAACCACTACAAAATAGCCGTACAACCCAAATGTGAGAAAATTATGCATATATTTTTTCAGTTATAGTAAAGAAGACAACACAATAAAATATTTTTTAGATGATAAGTGTGCCCACAATATTTAATCAGTAGAATACTCATTTTGATAAGCATTGATTGAAAGTGAGAAAATAACATTGAGGTCACTTAATGTAAGCACATAATTTTGAGGAGGAAAATATAAATATATAACATGAAGCTACTATGTTATAAAATATATAACATAAAATGCATAAATAGGTAACATGAAGCTACTATGTAGCCATAATAGCCTACACATTAAAGATCTTTCAATCTGATATCTTTTGTCTGTTGAGTATAAATTTCTGGTTTTCTTCTCTACCTGTTTTCCTCTGTATGTTTCTATCTATCTGTGTTTCTTTCTATCTACACATGCGCACACACACACACACACACATACACACATAAGTTTTTCCATATGAAAAACCAAAAATACAGAGCCTATACCTTGACCCAAGTATAGAAACCTATAATAATGCACATTTTTAGCCCTGTAATTCTACCTCTACCTTTCTATCTTATTAAAAGAATTTCAGAATATTCATTTTATAAAAGTGTATGTTTCCTAACTTTTTTAGTATTATCAACCTAGTTTAGGGTTTTATTCTTTTGCCTTTTTAAAACCACATTGAACTATGCCACCTACTCTAGCACCTACTCTATCCCATCAGCATAGAACAGTACTTTCCTTACATTACATTATGTATTAGTAATTCTGTATACTTAGGAAAATGGTTTGGAGCGTTCTTTCTATCACGGCTTCTTAGTTACTATATGTACAAAGTAAAGTAACTGTGTCTGAGCCAAGGACGTCAGTTTCAGCTTCCATGAAGATGAACCTGCAGTCAACAATGAAGATTCTGCCTTCAAATGGGGGAAGAAGCCAGCAGTCTTAATGATAAGGAGGTACACCAAATTTCTACCCTGAATAGATAAGAGGCTAGAAATCCCTGACTACCATATCCATATCCAAATAGCAGAGAAAGCCAGAGATCAGTGTTATGGACTAAGAAACCAGAAGTGCTATTCGGAGACTGAAGAAAATGTACCATTAATTTATTAGTTAATTTGTTTAGATGCATAATTGAGACTGAAGAAAATTTATTAGTTAATTTGTTTAGATGCATAATTGATAGAGTTCTTTGATGGGTACATTTATTCAACAAAATTACTGTGGTCTTTATTTATGCTACTCAATTTGGAGGGCAGTAAAGATGTAAAGATTAATATGACATAGTCTCTATATCTGTGAAATGATAACCCCAAATTAAAACTGCATCACATTGTTAAACTAAAACAAAACACAAATGTGGGGTTAGCCATGGTGATTCAGTGGTTATGTACTCTTCTGAAATACTAGAGCCATCTGGAAAATCAGGGCTTAGATCTCCAGTCGACCTTAATTCTGGCTGGTGGGGAGGCTGCGGGAGACAGGGTCTGAGATGCTGTTGAGGGTGTTTGTCTTTATTTCCCGTTTTCTTATGAATGAAAGAAACTTAAAATCCATCATACATACATGCATATCCAATATAATTGGTATGATTAAAATCTTCATTGGGGGAAAACTCATGATGTATTTTTCTGTTTTTCTATGGAAATTGAGTCATGATTTTTCTGATGATCCAATTATATATAGTACGGACACAGGATCGAAGAAAAAAAGATGCAGTTTTTGTTACCGAACTCACACATTTAGGCATCAGGAAAGAGACTACTTTGTTCAGTGTGCTTTCAGTACTAGATTACCAGGGATTAAATTAGTTCAGAGTTTCTGTACTGTAATCATAACAATATTATGGGTATTATATTTTTGGAAGAGTCTTAAAGTGATTAAAATGTATTTGTAGTTTACATCTCTAAAATTCTTGCATAAGAGATAAAACTATATAGATACACATTATTAAACAATTACTCTTTTTGAAATGAATTTGCTTTTACTAAATACCAAAAGAAAAGACGAGTATATTCATTCACTCCTGCTTACTCAAAAAGGGGAATTCTCGCGGGACCAGCAGTTCCCGTAATGGCTATGTCGCTGGACTCCCATGTAGCCGACCGCGGTTTGAGTCCCGACCCGGTGGCTTAAACTCACGCCGGGTGCGTGTGCATGCGTGCCCAAGATCCCTGGAGGAGAATGGAGGAGAAGGGATTGCAGCATGACCATCCCCCCTGGGGGGTGATTTCTCGCTTTCTGTCTCTCTGTCTCTGTCTGGTGAGCGTACGTGCCCTATAGAAAAAACGTCTCCAAAAAAAAGGAGGGGGGGGATTATCAATGGAGTAGCAATGATGTGAGTATTTATACTCATTAACATATATGATGTTTATATAAGCATTTGGGATGGGAACAATCATTATCATGATGCCCATTTTGCAGGTAATGAAACTGAGCAACTAAAAAGTTAAATAAAAATGTGCAGGATACACAGATTATTTTGCCGAGTCAGAGCAAATCTAGATTTATATTCTGGCACTAGTTCTGCTATTTTCCTTTTTTGTATTTATGCAGAAAAATTGAATGAAATATATTCTCTGTAATGTAACAGAATCTCTCATTTGTGGCTCCATCTAAAATTCTTAGCTAAATTATCCAAACCAAACTCAGGTGGGCATTTATTATTGTGAAATATGATACTCAGTACAAAAAGAAGTAAAATCATATATATATATACATATATATGCCATTTGAAAAGATCATAAAATTGGGTTAACTGTGTATTTGACAGCATGATCTTTAATTAGAATACATAGAAGATCATTTTAAGTTGCTATTACATATTTTATATCAAATAAATAAGCAATTTATTTGTAGACATGCAGCTGATTTTAGTTCTCTTCCTATCGTTATTCAGACAGTGTTTGATAGCCTAGCAGCCCTGTGTTGTTAAGTGTATGTGTTAGAGAGGACAGGTTTGCAATCGAAACGGATTCTTTGCCCAAACACCATCTGGCCTTCCCATTAATAATATGTCAAATGAGACTGCCCAAGATGTGAGGAAAATCTTAATTTCAAATCTATTGAGGTTGTATTGGTGGAAGATCCTCTGGCCGGCCCCAGTTTAAACTATGCCATTGTAATGTCTGTATTTGTATCATTCCCCTCATGGGTTTTATTTTTCAGAATTCTCATAAGTTCTTTCCTGATTTTCACTACCTTTCCTTTATTTTGGATACCTTACTATTAAATGTTTTCACCTACTTTCACGCATATAATTAATTATATAGTTAAAGATAAACTATTTAAACTTTAGTAAGTAATTAAAATATTCTGGAAAGTTTTTGGATGGACTTTTGCTTTTATTAACTACTTATATTTATTAATGAAGTTTCAGTATGCAAAGATACATGTATGTAAATAAGTAATTATTTAAAAATGTATTACTGCAGAGCTGGCAGGTGGCATGGTGGCTGAGGCACTGGGCTTCCACCTGGCTGGGCATGGTTCAAGTCCTGGACCTGGCAGCCCCAAAATCACAACAAAAATTAGATAAGTAAATAGATGTTAAAATAAATAAGTAAATGTTTCATTTTTAAAAAAATAAAGATACGTCACTACTCTTGTAAAGAAAACTGTTCATGCTTTATACTAGCAATTTGGATAAAAGCTACTAATGATTACGAATGCTCACATTTGAGATTTTAACTGAACAGTAGCGACTCGAGATCTTTTTAAACAACTCACCAAATATTTAAATAAAACTAATAAACACTTCTCTTTACATTGTTACTTCAGCCAGAACATATTTTATTGGAATAAAAGACTGAGAACTTTTTAAAAAGACATTAGATTCTTTATATGACCTATAATAGTTCTAAAGTAATTTGTACTTCCTTAGTTGAAAGAATGATTAGAAGTAGTAACCAGGGGGACCAGCAGTTAGCATAATGGCTATGTCGCTGGACTCCCATGTAGTCGACCGCGGTTTGCGTCCTGGATCCGGTGGTTTAAAACTCACGCCGGGTGCGTGTGCGTGCGTGCCCAAGATCCCAAGAGGAGAATGGAGGAGAAGGGATTGCGGCATGGCCATCCCACCTGGGGGGTGATTTCTCACTTTCTATCTCTCTGTCTCTCTCTGTCTGTCTGGTGAGCACCCACGCCCTATAGCAAAAATCTCTTCAAAAAAAAAAAGAAGAAGAAGAAGTAGTGACCAGGCCCAGCCTTGGTGTTGCAGGTGGTAGCTTATTGATCTACAATGCTGGAAGCCCATGGTTCAGATTCTGAGTTGATGGCAAACACACTGAGTATACCTGCATCCAAGGTCTTGACAGCTAGAAGGCTGCAAGAAGGTGATCATAGCACGATGGGTCCTGTTCAGGGAAACATTCTCTCTCTTTCAAGAAAGAAAAAAAAAGTTTTAAAAATACTCGAAATTGAGAAGAAAACCACATTTAAAAAATAAAAAGCAGTGTCCAGGAAAAATGGTATTGTGTAAAAATATAATTCTTTAATATTCTAGAAAGAATATGAGCTTTGAGGCTATATATTGATGTATGGAATTTTGAAATTGCATTAGAATGTGAAAGCTTTATGCAGAAATTGAATCCTGTTAGGAAAATAGATGTAGCTGGTCCCAGCAGATGGTGTAATGCTACATCGCAGGACTTCCATGTAGGCAACTGTGATTCAAGTCCTAGACCTGGTGACTTAAAATTCATACTAGGCACATGTGCATGTGTGACCAAAATTCCAAGAGGAGAATGGAAGAGAAGTGATTGCATTGTGGGCATCCACACTGCGGTGGGGAAGGTGGTGATTTCTCACTTTCAGTCTGTCTCTCTCTGTCTCTTCAGTGAGTGTATGAGCCCTAAAACAAAAATAATTTTCTAAAAAGAAAGAAAGAAACAAAGAAAGAGGGAAAAGAAGGAAGTTAGGAAGGAAAGAAGGAAGGAAGAAGGAAGGAAGGAAGGAAGGGAGGGAGGGAGGGAGGGAGGGAGGAAGGAAGGAAGGAAGGAAGGAAGGAAGGAAGGAAGGAAGGAAGGAAGGAAGGAAGGAAGGAAGGAAGGAAGGAAGGAAGGAAGGAAGGAAGGAAGGAAGGAAGGAAGGAAGGAAGGAAGGAAGGAAGGAAGGAAGGAAGGAAGGAAGGAAGGAAAGAAAGAAAGAAAGGGAAAGGAAAGGAAAGGAAAGGAAAGGAAAGAAAAGAAAAGAAAAGAAAAGAAAAGAAAGGAAGAAAGAACTAAGGAAGGAAGGAAGGAAGGATGGACAGACGGAAGGAAGGAAGGAAAGAAAGAAAGAAAATAGAAGTAGCTGTAGATGGTGGAGTGGTTATGTTGTTGGACTACACATGGCCGACCATGGTTCAAGTTCTGAATCCTGTGGCTTCAAACTTAGGTCAGGTCCTTGTGCATGCATGCCCAGGATCCTGGGAAGAGAACTAGAGGAGAAGGGATTGTGGCGAGACGATCTTCCTTCAGCGGTGACTTCTCATTTTCTCTTTCATCTCTTACTGTGTCTGACTCTCTCCCTCTCTCTGGCAAGTGCACATGCTTTAAGTGAAAAACCTCTCAAGCAAATAAAAGAAAAAGAAAATAGAAGTAGCATATTATTAATTTAAATTAATGTGTGACTTTTTTGTAAGGTATTTTATTTCTTTGGGTAGCCTTTTAATAGTCAAATGAGAACTTCAGTAGACGTATTTCAGAAAATATTGTGGCATTGAAGAATAAGAACGCTCATAATTCATTTAATAGGGTGCATTTTCTTTTTCTTTCTTTCTTTTTTATTTTAAGAGGTTTTTGCTGTAGAGTACTTGTACTTACTGGAGACACAGAGAGAGACAGAGGGAGAATAAGTTAGAAATACCCCACTGGGGGCATGGGCACAAAGCAATTCCTCTCCTCTATTCTCCCTTTGGGATTTTGGGCACGAATGCACATAAGCCCGACATGAGTCTTAAGCCCCTGGGTCCAGGATTCAAACTGTGGTTTGCTATGTGGGAGTCCAGTGCCTTAACCACTATGCCACCTGCTAGTCCCAGTAGTGTAAATTTTCTTAACCAGTTTTAAAATGCTAGTTCTATGAATATTATTACCAATTTAGGAAAATATCATTATTCATCAGTAAAAATTAAATTTTTACATTTAAACCTGAATCTAAAAGAGTAGAAAAGATTTACTGAAATTCATAGTTTGTAACACCTCACAATATGCTTTAATATGCGTGTGTCAGAATGTATCTACTAAGACAAAGCTTAGCAGAAGAATTTTTTTTTAGAATTATTTTATTTAACTTTATTTATTTTAATTTGACCAGAGAGGGACATAGTGAGAGATAGAAATAGGGAAAGTGAGAAAGCAAGCTGCCAGGTCCAGAACTCGAACTGTGGTCTGCCATCTGGGAGTCCAGCACCATTAACTACCACGCCACCTGCTGGCCCCAAGAATTTCATTTTCATAGTGTAATCTTGAGGCTGAGGACCTTCAGTATCACTGATTATTACCTTAGTGATGGATCACATCCCTGATTTGATCTTATGTAAGAAATAGTAAAGCTTCCTAATTGATAAAGTAGTTTGAATTACATTATTTCAGAACAATATCGTGCTCCTGATTTCATTTAATGTATTTCATCTTACATATCACATAAAATATATAATGACCATTTCTTTTTAATTAACTTATTCATGAAAGATTTCACAGACCTGTAACTGCCAACCTTTCTAATTTCATAATTAGATATCCTATTTCTGTTGCAATAGAATTCATTTTATTGTTGTGTCTGAAATACTAAATTTATATACATTTTATAAAAGCAAAATTAATACCAATATACCATCAATACATGTATACAAATACTTTATAAAAGATCTATTTACTTAAATATTAAAAAAAAAAGAGGGGCCAACAGGTGGCATGGCAGTTAAGGTGTTGGACTCCCACATGGCCAGCTGCAGTTTCAGTCCAGGACTGATTGCTGGAACACACCGGGTACATGTGCATGCATGCCCAAAATCCCAAGAGGAGAACAGAGCATGAGGGATTATAGCATGGCCATCCCCCCAACCCCCGGGGTGAAGGATGATTTCTCACTTTCTCTCTCAGTGTCTGTTTCTCTCCGGTGAGTGCATGAGCACAACTGCAAAAACCTAAAAAAGAAAAATTAATAAAAAAAATTTTAAAAACACAGCAAAGATGAAAGATCTGATTTCTTTATTTCTTCCACAAATAATGGTCCTTATTGAATGAGATTTTGATATATAAATTCAAGTGAATATAAAACTAAGTAAAATGTAATTTTTTAGCATGGTTCACTCACTATATGTAAATGAACTTATTGTAACAAAAATGCAATTAATTATTTGTGTGATTATTTTTGGTTTTGTATATTTAACTTTCAGTTAGATTTTTCATGTTCAAGTACCTGCGTTGTTTTTAAATTATATGCCTTTTGTACTTATCAAGTATGCCTCTTTACCTTTGCAACCAGCTATTCATTTGAAAAGCAACAAAAATATAAACTTATAATAATAATGAACCTGATGTGCCTAAGAATGAAATGTTCATGAGTGCTAATCAAAAACTTTAAAAATACCTAATGTATAATGAAAATCTAATTTTCTCTTGTTGATTTTGAAGATCTATTTTGAACAAATTGCTCTTTCAGGGGAAGCCATTCTCTTTTTTTTCTTCAACCTGTGTTTGTGACAGTTTGGTCTATTATTACTGACATGATTTGAGGTTTGAAATAGTGTTTAAATTTCACTGCAGAATCAATTTATATAGAGGGTTGCTTACTATGAGTTATGTATTTTCTTAAATATACATAATATTGGTGTTCTTTGAACAGTAAAAATGCCTAAAAGTCTGTGGAACAATTGTGACATTATTATATTTATAGATTTTGTTTACTGGAAAGTCTTTTTCTTTTTTTTTAAGTTATTTTATTTATTCTTTCATTTATTTTAATTTGACCAGAGAGAAACAGAGAGAGAGAGAAGTGAGAAAGTAAGCTGCCAGGTCCAGGACTTGAACCGTGGACAGCCATGTGGGATTGTCCAGTGCCTTAATCACCACGCTGCCTGCTGATCCCAGGAAAGCCTTTTTCTTAAAATCTTCCTGAATAAACAACTTCTGCTTAATTTTTTTCATAAAGACTTTTAAAATCGGACACTGATTTTTCCCTTTTTAAAACTTTAAACTGGAATTTCAGCTTGCTTTTCCTCCACATAATTAGGCTAGAATTTAGTGATAGCATAATAATTTTTTAAAAAGCAAATTTAATACATATATACAAGAAACACATGCATACAACAACTGGCCTCTCATTTCTGCAGTGTAAATAATTTACGCATAATAGTCTTTTGCACATAATTTATATATTTATTGGCTATGCAAAGTTTGGGAAATTTGACAGATTGAATATTCCTTGATAAAGTCTCATGATTTCTCTCAGTGAGTTGTCCTTCGTTAACTTCTAGAATTGGATTTGAATGTTCATATTTCATCAGTAGACGCTTTGACCAAAGTGCTCCTGTAGAGTCAGGCAAGGTGGTATGTACATACAAGTGCTAGAGGAAACTACCGGTAATATGTGCTAAAACAAAGGTATATGATAAACTTAATTTAACTATACTAATAATAAAGAGAAGCTTATTGGGAAACTAAAATTTCTTAATGTAAATATATCTAATATAGTGTCAAATATTTACTTTTTTCCTATATTCACCATTTTTTAATACTACTAGATTCGTTCCTTGTTCTAGCTATTTATTCTCAATTTACTCTTCCTGATTTTAAAAAGAAGTATTTATTTATTTAATTAATTCATTACTATTTAAGAAATATTTTTTTGAGAGAGAGATTTTTTGCTATAGGGTGCATGCACTTGCCAGAGAGACAGAGAGCAAGAAATAACCCCTCCCTTGGGGTGGGGGGAGATGGCCATGTCACAATCCCTTCTCCTTCTATTCTCCTCTCAGTATCTTGGGCATGTAGCCACACACGCCCGGCATGAGTTTTAAGCCTCCTGATCTGGGACTCAAACTGTAGTCAACTAGGTGGGAGTCCAGTGACATAATCATCATAATCATTACACCATCTGTTGGTCTCATTATTATTATTTTTAAATTTGCTATAAGGCATGTGTGCCTGCCAGAGTGAGACAAAGAAAGAGAGAAAGACAGACAGAGAGAGAGAGAGAGAGAGAGAGAGAGAGAGAGTGCCACCAGGTCTGGGACTCAAACTGAGGTCAACCATTTGAGAGTCCAGTGCCTTAACTACCACGCCACCTGCTGGCTCCATTTTTCTTGACTTTAAAATCTGATTATTTTTGTTTTGAGATAAATCCAATGTAATTTAAAATTTTATGCTTTAAATATGTGCATTTTATATACTTTTTGTTTCATTTTCTTTATTTTATAGTAGAAATCTTAAATACAGTTTTCTATGTCTTAGAAAATGTGTATTTATGCACATCAAATCTGCATCACATTTTGTCACTTTATACATATTATAACAGTTGATTATAAATTGTGTGAGGATCCAAGTGAAAAATGCTGATTTAACGTATTTGGGCAAATAATTTTCATATTGTTTTAGAGGTTAAATCAAATTATTTAATTATTGATATCTAAAAGTGCCAAAAAATATTAGCTTCCAGGTTTAAACAAATTCCATAAGAAGTATGTCCTAGAGGGAAGATTTAATTAAAGTATTTTATAAGATATACATTTTGATATTGAATCTCCACCAATAAGTGGCATGGTGGTTAAGACTCTGGATTCCCATGTGGCGGGCGACAGTTTGGATGTCTTGAAAATCACACTAGACTCGTTTGTATATATACCCAACATTCCAGGAGAATGCAGAAGGGATTGTGGCATGACTATCCTCTCCTCCCTGAGAGCTGATTTCTCACTTTCTCTCTCAGTCTCTTTCCATTATTCATTGAACACTATGGCAAAAAACAAAAACAAACAAAACTAAATATAAAGAATTCACATATAACTAATAAGATCAGTTCATATACAAGTTTATTTTGTATATGGGTAGCATATTTCTAGTCTTCATGCGAGAAAAAAAATACTTTATAGCTACTAATATATATCTGTTCAAAGGTGTGGATGCACTCCTGGTCTTCATTAATGATTAAGCATTGATAATCGGCTTTCAACACCTTATTAATACCAGGAATGAAAAGGGAATATTCCAATGAAAACTTCTGAATAACAAAGTTGATATCATAGAATCATTTGACAGTAGGAGTTATTAAGTGTTAGAAATAAGGAAATACCGAGACCAGCAAATGGCATAATGGTTACCTCGCTAGACTCCCATGTAGTCAACCATGATTCAGTTCTCCAACCTGGTGGTTTGAAACTCATGTAAGGTGTATATGCATGCATTCCTCAAATCCTGAGAGGAGAATGAAGGAGAAGGGATTGCGGTGTGGCCATCCCTTCTGGAAGGATGATTTCTCATTTTCTATCTCTGTCTCTCTGGCAAAAATCTTTCAAATAAATAAATAAGACAAAAAAAATCAAGTAAATATTTAACTCTCTGAATTTTATTCTTCGTATAAAATATTTTCAGTATTACAGAAGATAGGCATATTTCATTTTCAGGCTATTATGTTACAGTTTCCATTTTTCATCTTACTCCTTTCCTTTAAAAGACAAATTATGGGCCAACAAGTAACTTGGAGGTTAAGGCAGCTAGATTGCACATGGTCGACTGGGCAATTCAGGTCCCAAATCTGGTGGCTTGAAATTCATTCCAGCTGTGTGTTCATGCATGCCAATAATCTCAAGAGAAGAATGAAAGATACGTGATTGTGGCATGGCCGTTCCCCAGGGTGTGGTTTCTTTCTCTTTCTGTCTCTGGTTTATCATACTTTCGACATGTTGACATGTGAGAGCTCTGATGGGAAACAGTTTCTGTCCACTGTGATCTGTCTCATTTATTTAGAATCTTATAGGTGAGCACGAACACTAGAATAGTATCGAGATGCAAAGTACTTAATACACAGTTCATTCTCAAAGAATTGGAGAACAACTAACATGCATTACCTAAAAATCATTTTATCCTTAATCCCTAGAAATTTTGGTTTCCTAGTATAGTCAATGAGAAAAATGATATCTGAATATTGCCTTCTTTATTTCTTTTTAAAAAGATTTATTTTATGCATGATGGAGAGCACACATAGTCACAAAGGGGAAGGGAGAAGAGAAAAAGAAAGAGAAAGAGGGGACACTCTACTCCCATACCCTGCCCCAAACAGGTTTGGTCATGCCACAGTTCTTTTTCTTCCAGTTCTCCAGCCTATTAGGATACTGGGCATTGTGTGCCTGGTGTGTTGCTACCAGGGCCAAGATTTGAACATGGTCGATATATAGGACCAAGTCTCCTTCATACACCACAGTGCTATGGTTAGTCCAATTATGAAGTCTTTAAAGATGAAAAGAAAAACTAAGTAAGATCGTATTTATAAACATTATTGAGGTGGGCTCAACATCGAAGAGTAAGGCAAATATTAAAATACATTTTCTTAGGGCTAGTAGGTGGTGTGATGCTTAAGGCACTGGACTTGCACATGGTCAACTGCAGTTTGAGCCCTGGACCTGGTACCTTAAAACTCATGCCAGGCTAAAATCCCAAGAGGAGAATAGTGGGGAAGAAATTGTGGTGTGGCTGTTACTCTTGGGGGTGATTTCTTACTTTTTCTCTCTGTGTGTTGCTCTCTGATGAGTGCATATGCCCTATGGCAAAAACCTGAAAAAAAGTCTAGTTTTTTCTGTTTAAGGTAAATGTAGAAAAACACATTGTGAATGAAGACCTTAATTATGGATTGTAAATAATATCAATAGAGAGTAAAGCAGGTAAACATACAAGATATTATTAAAAAGTTTGGGGGAAATAAAAGTTTTGGGAAAATGCACATTGTGAAAAAATTATTTATGGAGTTTAATTATTTTTTGCACCAAAATAAACTCATACTTTAATTCAATTTTCCATGAGCTCTTTGAAGTCCCCTCACATACCACACCATCCATTATTTTAAATAAGAGTGTTGTGTTCTGATAAATACTATTTTTCTAAACAAAGATGTTCTTATTTTAGTTATCTTCTAAAATTTGGAGTTGAAATATTTAGAAATTTATTTATTTTTTCTAGCTTTTGCAGGAGGTTTTCCCATAGCTCTCAATTGTTGTTCTGTGTAATGTTACTATCTTCTAAAATTTGGAGCTGAAATATTTAGAAATTTATTTTTTTCTAGCTTTTGCAGGAGGTTTTCCCATAGCTCTCAATTGTTGTTCTGTGTAATGTTACTTTGTTCTCTTAAGCCTGCCCTGTCAGCTAAAATGTTTGGGGAGAGGAAAAAAAAAAAAAAAAAAAAAAACTCCCCTGTTCATCCCTTCTCTTTGATTGAGTTATCTTTTGCTAGGCAAAGTGTTGTTAGCTTTTATGCTCTTCACTTTGGCTTCCAGCAGGTCTCCCCATAGATTGCTGCTATAGCACTGCCAGGAGCCTGAGATCCCTACAAGGAGGAGATCAAACTTCCTCAGCAGGGATTCTTCAAGGCAGGTCAAGTTCGAGACTACTAGAAAACCCAGTCTACATCACAGGAAAAAATGTTATTACTCATTTTGAATGTGTTTTTTTTTATGGATTGTCTGCACTTCTAAAACTGACTTCTAAGTTAAGTTCAAATTGGAGACAAATTTTTAGCACTAACTTCCTTCCCAGTCTTTTCCATATTAATTATATATACTTACTTCAGAATAACATGTAAACCAAGTGTCAATCCATTCTGCCATGAGAAGAGCTTAGCTTCATACAAAACAAAAATGAGCCTTTTGTTTTATTCGCATCTAGTGTATATTAGGAATGTATTAACCCTGTATTCTTGTGAATTTAAATACTAAGAGGTAGAGAAAGAAATAAAAGTTAGCAATGACTTGATCTGCCAAAGATAAGCAATTTTTATTGCTTGTACACGTGAGACAAATTGTTTTCTTTTTAAAGTATTGTATGATAATGATTTTTCTCATATCGTAAAAACTATTTTTTTCAATGACCATATAAGAGTTCATCATGCCACTTACTATATTTATTTTATTTATCTAGTTCCATATTGTAGTTGTGACCATGTATATTAATTCTAACTGCCCAGATATAAAGAATAAATATGAGAATAAAACCTTGTCCAATTTTACATTTCTGTAGGATGAATTCCTAGAAATGTATTACCTCATCATTTGACAATTGTTTTTTATTTGAATGTATTTGGTATGTGTTCAGAAATTACACTAGAGAAATATTTTCATATTCCTATTATATTCAAACTTTGAATTGTTTTTAGGTGTACATATTAAGAACTTTGAAAAAATTGATTATAAAATTTTAATGAGTGAAAATGTAATCTTATTTTGATTTTAATTTCTTTAGTTAATAGTTAATTTTGACATTTACATGTGTTTATTCCACCTGTATTTTTTTGTGTATTTATCTAAGTAATAGGAATGCTTATTTATTTTAGTCTCAGTATTTTTTGCTAAGTCCACTGTGAAGTCTTCTATTGTGGATTTTGTGTTTTCATTTGTAATGAAATATTTTTTAAGAATTATTTTTTACTTTAGCTTTTATTTATTATTATTTTCCAATTTGACACAAGAGAGACACAGAGAGAGACAGAGAGAGAGAGAGAGGAAAAGTAGAGAGAGAGAGAGAGAGAGAGAGAGAGGAAAGTGAGAAAGGTAGCCACTAGGTCCAAGACTTGAACCATGGCCAGCCATATGGGAGTCTAGGAACTATAATCACCACACCACCTGCAGCCCCAGTAAATAAAATATTTTTATAAGAAGCAATTCTAGGTTTTATTTTTTGAAAGTGAACTAGCTTCTATCCATAAAGTCCATAAGATTTATTTTGAAATTTTCTCCCAAAAAATTGTAAGTTTTGCACCAAAATTTTTCTAAGAACAAAGTACTTGAGACTGAGTGTCAAAACTGTTGGTTAAAAATTTATCCTATATGTGTTTAACTTTTTTCATAAGATGTTTAAATAAACATGAAAACACCAATTATTTCTAAAGCCAAGGCCAATTCTGGAATCAACTATATCAAATGGAATTTGTATATTCTTTTGTTTTCTTTCTTTTTTTTTTTGAGAGTTTTTTTTTGCTATAGGGCGTGTGCGCTTGCCAGACAGAAAGAGACAGAGAGACAGAAAGAGAGAAATCACCCCCCCCAGGGTGGATGGCCACGCCGCAATCCCTTCTCCTCCATTCTCCTCTCAGGATCTTGAGCACACATGCACACACGCCTGGCGTGAGTTTAAGCCACCGGATCTGGGACTCAAACCATGGTCAACTACATGGGAGTCCAGCAACATAGCCATTATGCTAACTTGTGGTCCCTGTATATTCTTTTTTTATAACAATCTGTACAAAAGTACATTTACAGAAAACTGTTAATATGTTCTCTGAAATTAAGGCTGATTGCAGTTTAAGAAACAAGGCTTTAATGTAGGATTTCAGAGTAAAAATATACCATGTGTCTTTGGAAACCAGACTGCCAAACTGTTTTTAAAGTGTTTGCATCACATTATTTATCAGGTCAACTTCTCAGTATATAAAAGCCTGAATCAAGTGAATGTGTTTTTGAAAGATTAGAGAGAGAATGGAAGGCCTCTGTATCTAAGGAGAAATAAGATAATAAACTGAAATGTAGAAAAAATAGAGACCAATATAGAGGGAGAGAAAATGCAATATGTACTTAAAAATAATGCAAAATGGAAAAGTATTTTTCTCACCCAGAAAACCAAGGCTTTGAGGAGGTAAAAACCTTAAAGTGTAATTTTGCAGTTTAATGCCCTTTGGTCATAAGGCATAAGAGTCACTACCACTTGGTCCATCTTTCTGATCTTATCTGGATAAGGTATGTAGATGACTCTGCACAAGCTATACGTGTGTCAATAATTGCTCTTTATTAGTTTTTGATCTTTTCTGCTAAATGGATAAAGATCTGCTCCCAGAAATAGAAATAACATAACAATCTAGAAATCTGACGGTCTGAAGCAAAGTTTTGTAGTCAGAATGGCTACTCTGAATCATTTTGAATATCCTATGTACCTTTCCATACCGTGAGCATATTGTAAAATGAAGGAAATAATGGCTGATACACTCATAAGAAGTCAGCTGTATGGGACCAGCAGTTAGCATAATGGCTATGTCTCTGGACTCCCATGTAGTTGACGGCGGTTCACATCCTGGCGACTTAAAACTCATGCCAGGCGCGTTTGTGCACGTGCCCAAGATGCTGAGAGGAGAATGAAGGAGAAGGGACTGTGGTGTGGCCAACTCCCTGGGGAGTGATTTCTTGCTTTCTCCATCTCGCTCTCTAGTGAGTGCACACGCCCTATAGCAAAAACCTCTTTTAAAAAAAAAAAAAAGAAAAGAAAAAAAGTGAGCTGTATATGTGCATACAGAACAAGATAGAATGAGGGATAATATGATGTATTCATTAACCAAAGGGAACATGGTATATATTTCTTTTGTATAAAGTGATGCTTTGTAATGTATATTTAGCTCACGACATATTTTTAAAACTTAAAGAACACTTTGGATATATAATCATTATAAAATTCCAAAGGAATAAAGAAATTATTTAGAAAATGAACCCATTACCCATATCTAAATGGTAATAATAGCTTATAAATAATCTTCTGAGGATCTTATTGAGGTCAAAATTTTCAATTTCTCTATGCAAAAACATGGAAATCTTCACTATTAAGTAAAATCTTAACAGATAGTTCATGTATCTGTAATACAGATAACTAAAATTATGGAAGAACTAAGCTCATATATTTCATGAGGGCTATTTCCTATAGAAAAGAAACATTTATTTTAAATACTCGCTCAATCTAATTTTAAAAATTAACATAAATAGAATCTCAGTTACAGAATAATGGGGAAAATATATTTTTCCCTATACCTCCTTCTTATAATCCAAAACCCTGGACATTACATGCAGAATAAATGTAAGACGTTAAAAGGTGGACTGAAGTCAGACTAGGTAGTAATGTGGAAACTTGGGAAAAACATAATAGTTTGTTCTCTGAATTTTCTTTTAATCACACATATCTGAATCGTATTGCTGAAGAAGTTAGCAACCTAGAATTATCAGTGGACTCAGACAGAAATTTATGCTAACGAAAGCCTGCCCTTTCTAGTCAATCAGGAAAAGAGCAACCTAGGAAGACATAGGACTTCTAGACAGTAACTTATTAACTCCAGCCAAATTGCACAGAAAACAAAGACAAAACAAAACAATAAAAATCTGTGGCCCCAGCCATCATTTCTGGCAACTAATGTGAACTCTAGAGCCTGAAGTTCCGGTCTCTGGAAATTGTAATGAGATCCTCCCCAATCTCTTATGTGTTGGTGTCAGAGGAGGCCAAATAAGGAACCTAGATTTTTATCCCCTCTAGTTGGTAAAAGTCCCCATGACCTATTTCTCCGTGCTCCTCTGCCCTTCCCATGGTATGTGTCTAGATGTTATGAAGGTCCTAGATTTGTGCCTTTAGGAACAAGGCAATCTTCCCCTTCCATATTGGAGTAAGGTCAAAAGGCCCTAATAAGGAGAGCCAGGACAGAATCCCCTTCTCCATTGTCATTTCGGGACTCTACACACACACACACACACACACACACACACACACAGGTTATGAACTTCAACCTGCCAGGCCTGGGACTCAAACTGCAGTCAAATATGTGAAAGACCAGCGTTTAAATTGCCACACCACCTGCTGGCCCTGGTATTTTGAAATGGTATGCTATTCTTTATTCTATGTTTTTGGGGTAGAGACTTAGATCATTGATTTAAGAGCTTTCCTTTTTTTCTACTGTATGCATGTAGTGCTATAAATTTTCCTGAGCACTGCTTGTCTGTGCCCCACACATTTTAATATACATCAGTTATTATGTATTATTTTCATATCCATTATGTTAAACTTACTTTGCAAATTTTTCTTGAGACTTCCTATTCAATCATGGAATTATTTAGAAGTTTGTCTTTTAGTGTCAATGTGTTTAAAATTTTTCTAGTGGTTCTCAGAATTACTTCATTTATGTATCACTTGTAACAGTTTACTTTGTGGTCATTTTACCAATTAGGCAAAATAAAGACTATTTCCCTCCTTATTCGTACCTTTATTCTCTCCCATTTATATTTGTCTTAAGAATTTCTTCTATACACTTGTAGGACCACATGAGACCATGTGGCAATTTTTGTTTTAGGTTTTAAACATTATTTATTAAGGTTGGAGGGGATGGGAAGTCTACTATATTCATCTATGTTTGTGTTTCCCATGGTGTGTCTCCCTTCCTGATGTTCCAAGGTTCCTTTATCTTTTACTTTCTGCTTAAAGAACCTCCTTTAGCTGTTATTTCAGGGAAAGTCTCCCGGCAACAAGTTCTCTTAATTTTCTATCATTTAGAATATCTTGAGCCTTCCTTAATTCCTTAAAGATATGGTCAGGGCTATAAAATTCAGTGTTGACAGTTTCTTTCAGTCCTTAAAAAATATTTTGTCCTTTTCATTTGATTTCCATGCTTCCTGAATCAACTAATATTATTCCAATTTTCTTCTATAGTAAGGTATCATGTTTTCTGGTTGCATTCAAGATTTTTTTCACCTTGGGACCAGCAGTTAGCGTAATGGCTATGTCGCTGGACTCTCACGTATTTGACCGCGGTTCAAGTACTGGACCCGGTGGCTTAAAATTCAAGCCAGGTGTGTGTGTGTGCGTGCCCAAGATCCCAAGAGGAGAATGGAGGAGAAGGGATTGCGGCATGGCCATCCCCCCTGGGGGTGATTTCTCGCTTTCTGTCTCTCTGTCTCTGTCTGTCTGGGGAGCGCACGCGCCCTATAGCAAAAACCTCTCCAGAAAAAAGAAAAAAAGATTTTTTTCACCTTTAATTTTCAGAAATTGCATATGAATTTCTTTATATTTAGTTTATTTAAGGCTTGTTCAGGTTCTTGATTCTGTAGTTTCATGTAGTTATCTAAATTTACTATTTTTTCAAGGATTATTATTATTATTATTCTTTTGTTGGGACCAGCAGGTGGCATGGTGATTAAGGGCACTGGGTTCACACATGGCCGACCATGATTCAAGTCCTGGACTTCACTGCTTGCTTTCTCACTTTTTCTCTCTCTATCTCTTTCTCTCTCTCTTTCTCCCTCTCTCTCTCTCTCTGTTGCTCTCTGGTCAAATTAAATAATGATAATAACAAATGGAATTAAATAAATCAATGGACAATTATTTTAAAATACATATTTTGTTATAATCAATTAGATTTCTGAGGCTCTATTAATTTTTCTTTTAATTTTTCTCTCTGTTGTCCAAATGGGCAATTTCTCTTGTTTTATCTTCTAGTTCGGTTACCCATGCTTTACTCTGTTTTCATTGAACTTATTCACTATACTTATTATATTGTTAATTTTGTTTTTAAATATTCAGATTTCCCTCTGGCTCTTTATATATTTTAACTCCTCATTGACATTTTTACTTTAACTCCTACCTGAAGCATTCCTTCATGATTGATTTAGAATTTTTTAAAGTAATTCTTTAAATGTTGTCATTTATTTGTATCTGTTGATTGTTCAACTTTCAGTCTCCCTCATCCTTGATATGACAAGTGATTTCTTCATTCAAAAGTAGGTATTTCCTATTATGTTAGGAGAACTGATTTAAGCTATCTTTTTAGTTAGTTTTCTCTAATTCCACTTTGGCAGAAGGGCACAGGCAGGCTCTTTCATTACTGTCAGATGTTGTTTGAAATCTGAAGTTCTATTTGGTGAATTCTCAAATTTCTTTCTGTTTCTCCAGACAGTGCGTGTATGCTATAGAAAAAAAGCAAAACAAAACATAACAAAACCTCTAAAAAAAGTTAAAACACCAAAAGAAGGGGGCCAGAAGGTGGCATAGTGATTAAGGTGCTGGAGCACTCTCACATGGCCAACCACAGTTCAAGTCCTGGACCTGGTGGCTTGCTTTCTCACTTTCTCTCTCTCTCTATGTCTCTCTCTGGTCAAATAAAAATAAGTGAATGAATAAATAAAATTAAAATAAATAATTCTTTTAAAAAAGCACCAAAAGGAAGAAAGTAATGAAGTTAAAAGCATATGTCATTAAAATTTAAACCAGAAAAACAATATAGAAATTCAGTGACAAAACAGCTGATTTTTTTAAAAGATCAATAAATAAATAAAATAACAAAAAGTTGAAAAGGAAGATATGAATTACTGTGATATCAGGAATAAAATGGGATGTTTGTAGATGCTGCACACATCAAATAAATAAAATAGTACAATTAATAAGTTGGCATACATAAATTTGACAACTTATATATACTGGACCACTTCCTGGAAAAACGTAAACCACTACATATTACTCAATATTAGCAGCAAATTTGGAGAGGTCTTTAAGTAGTAAGAAAATCAAATTCATACTTAGAAGTTGCCAGAAAATCTCTTGGCACAGATGGTCTTACTGGAGAATTCTACTAAATATTTATAGAGGAATGAACACCAATCCTACATAATCCAATAGAATTTTGGGAAAATTTTTTGATATATTTTAGGAAGCTAGTGTAACTCTCATACCAAAACCAAAGATAGTTTAAAAGTAAAGAAAAAGAAAGAAAGAAAGAAAAAGAAAACTACAGACAAAAGCATTTATGTACATAGACACAAAATTTATTAAGAAATAATTAGAAAATAGAAAGAAAAAGCAGTGATTTATATGTGTTTCTTTATCAAGTGTCTTTTATTCCAAGAATGAACGACTGGCTCAAGATTTAAAGGATCAAACAATGTATTCATCATATTAATAGGGTAAGGAAGATTATGTCAATCAATTTGGCAAAAAACATTTGAGAAATTCAAAACACATTCATAAAAAAGCCTCGCAGAAAACTGGAAATAGAAGTGAACTTTCTCGACTTGATATATAACATCTGCAATAAAACCTAGTTACCATCGTACTTAATGGTGAGAGATTGAGTGCTTTCTCCTGAAGATTGAAACAAGGCGATGATATTTTGTTCTTACCCAACATAGTGCTAGAAATCCTAGCTTGTGCATAAACGCAAAAAATTAATATATAAATAGATAGTTCAGGGAGGAAGAAAATAAATGTCTCTATTCCTATTTGTAGATGACTTCCTTGTCTATATGGAAAATCCCAAGGAATCTATAAAGTATTACTAAGACTAGTAAATTTATCAAGATATAAAATACAGAATAAATACTAAAAAGTAATATTTCTATGTATTCACACTGAACACATCAACAGTAAAATAAAGAATATAATATCATTTGTAATCAAAGTAAAACTTTTTGGTGTAAACATACAGGATGTACATAACACAAAACCCAGAAATTGAATTCCTAGGCTTTTATTCCAGAGACATATCAACTTACGTTCATACAAAAACCTGCCTACAAATGTTTGTAGAAGCTGTGTTCATAATATTCACACACTGCAAACAACCTAGATGCCCTTCAATTAGTGAATTAAAAACAAAACAAAACAGAAATGGCTATATCCATATCCTGCAATATAGCCAGTAATAGAGAGCAATGAATTATTAATACATGAAACCACCTGAATAAATCTCCAGAGAATTATGCCAGATTAAAAAGAAATCAGTCCTAACCAGTTACATACTATAAGATTCCTGAAATGACAAAATTACCAAATGGAAGAGATTAGTGGTTACCGGGATTTGAGGAGGGTCTGGAGACATGAAGAAAGAGTGGGTACAAAGGCAGCAAAACTGAATTGAACACATAACACTCCACCTCCTCAAATCAATTAGATCTGGAAACTTTCTAACCTGTGAATGTGACCTTATTTGGAAAATGGGTCTTGAAATATATCGTTTAAAAAATCATTATTTAACTTTATTTATTTAATTTATTTATTTTAATTTGATCAGATGGGGCAGAGAAGAGAGAGAGAGAGAGAGAGAGAGAGATGGAAAGTGAGAAAGCAAGCCTCCAGGTCCAGCACTCGAATTGTGTTTGGCCAAGTGAGTCCAGCACCCTTAACCACCATGCCACCTACCCTTGGAATATGTATTTAAGGATCTCAAAATGAGGTTATCGTAGATTATCTGGGTAATCCTATTAGTAAATGTCTTATAAAAGGCAGAAGTCACAGAAATGGAGAAGACCATGGAACACAGATTGGAGTTTTGCAGTAGAAAACTTAGATACACTTGGGCCATCAGAAAATGGACAAGGCAGAGAAGGACTCTCTTTGGAGGAATTATAGAACTGCTAGTACCTTGAGTCTATACTTCTGGCTTCCAGAACTATGAAGGGACAAAGTTCCATTGCTTTAAGCTCCCCTATGAATGGTCCCTTGTTAGAAAATAATATGCAGGAACTTTATGGTGATGTTTTAAGCTCCCCTACGAATGGTCCTTTGTTAGAAAATAATATGCAGCTCTAAGAAAATAATATGCAGGAACTTTATGGTGATGCAAATGTGTGCCTCCAGCTTTTCCAAGTCATTGTACTGGTTTTATACTTCCGTTTAAAAAAAAAAAAAGAACTGAATGATAGACAGATGGGATGTTTTATGTGTTATCTTGAACAACCACGTGTGATTCTGCAATTATCTGAAAATAAGTTTTTGATTGAAAATATAAAAGTGCATTGTAACATGATCTTTTGTTTGCACAATCTGAAGGATTTGATTGCACCTAAAGAATATCTAGCCTATACTTCACCTGACTATTTACTCCTAATGATCAGCAAACTGATTAGTACATTTCCATTTTTATATAAGATTATTACTTACGATTGCTCCTCTTTTAGCAAAATACTGTAAGAACCGCACATACAAGCTATGCAGCAAATATTAATGACTAAAATGTATTATCTTGAGTCTACTAGAAGAGACTGGTTTGTATTACCCATAAAAATTTGTATAAGTTTGGGGCCAGCAGTTAGCGTAATGGCTATGTCACTGGACTCCCATGTAGTCAACCATGGTTCAAGTCCTGGACCCAGTGGCTTAAAACTCATGCTGGGCGCGTGTGTGTGCTTGCCTAAGAGCCCGAGAGGAGAATGGAGGAGAAAGGATTGTGGCGTGGCCATCCCCCATGAGGGGTGATTTCTCGCTTTCTATCTCTCTGTCTCTCTCTGTCTGTCTGGTGAGTGCACACGCCCTATAGCAAAAACCTCTCAAAAAATTTTTTTGTATAAGTTTGTATTTTTGTATGAGTTTATATTTCCCATAAGAAAGAGAACTTGTAGCAATTTATAAAATATATAAGTAAAATAAAATTTAAAAGTAAATAAAAGTAGAAAAATAACTAGAGAATAAGAAAAATAAGAGTTAAAATGAGCACACAAAACATGTCAGAGAGTTCCATGCACTTGGTGAAGTTGGGCTGCTAATTTTCCCAGAGAACAAATATATAAAAGATATTTAAGCAGGTATAAATTAGCCAATATTCTTATGTCAAAAAACTGAAACTTAAAAATAAGTAGCTCAATTAAATATGTCAAGTTTAGTTGCAATTTTGAATATTCCATTTAAAATATATGCAGTACAATTTCAGAAGTAATTATTTCAATTCAAGAAGGGAAAACCTGCTCAATATTTAAATGCCAAGTATATCAGTGATAGTTGCTGTTCGTATTTTCAGACTTTTGTCCTATAATAAAAGAAAAATCTGCACAACTTTAAAAACTTTAAAATGTAGTATTTTATATCAGCTTTAATAGTGGACAGTTGAAAGGCATAATCAAGAACAGAAAATGTATTTAAAAATTACCTAAAGAGAAAAGCCAAACTAATTTTAACTTAAAATGCTTCATTTGGACACCAAAATTTAGTGAAAGAGATGGTCTATTTTTATTAAGATATTTAAAATAAAATTATAAAAACTAGCTCATACAATTTGCAAAGGTTGGCAAAACTACAAAAAAAAAAAACCCTCAAATTCTGTATTCCAAAATGTAAAGTGATTTTGTGTAGAAGTGTAATTGTCATCTCTAACGGGTTTCAGCTCTTTACTCTGAAGCTTTTTGTCAAGGATATTCATAATCTTAAAAATAAAGCATAAAGTTTTCATATATATTAAAATTAAAATCACTGAAAAGATATGCTACACCTTTAAGATTATATTAAAGCAAAAACAATAAAAATAAGCATTATAAAAATGTATATATTTGGAAATATGCAACACATTTTTAAAGAAAGAATTATTTGCATAGTGTATGAAATACAACATGAAACAATTATCCTCCACTATCTTATTCTTTTAAAATTTATGTCTTTCATGAAATAGAGAGAAGCAGAAAGACAGTTACCGCTAACAGGATCTTTGTGGTATATGTGATTGATCTGTATACCGAAGGCCTGGGGCATCAATCTGGAACTTTCTCGTGTGTGTCCAGCATCTCAGATCATTGTATTATTGCTGTGCCACTGAGGGACCATCACCACCATATTTTAAAAATAAAATAATATCTAATGTAAGAACAACTTGGAAAATAGAATTTTAGTATTTTCTTAACTTTATACATTATTTTGGATCTTTTTCTCAATTTCCATTACAATAAAATTGAAATAATAGTATCTTCAAGAGAATATCTTCAAGCTTAAATAAGCTGATAGGTATAAAAATACTGTGAAATGCAATTATTGGTAACATTATTGACATGGACAAACAGCAATATGAGAACAGAATGATAGAAAAGAATACCATATTGGTCCACCCTGGTGGTATAGTCCCCAGCATGCAGAGTGGTTGTGCTGCAAGCCACATGCTGACCACAGTGTGGATTTTTGACTCAATTGATTTGAAATGCATTGAGTATGCACATGTGTGCTCAATATCCTGAAGGCTGAAAGAAAGGGATTGTGGTATGACCAGACCCTGTCAAGGATGTCTGTCTCTCTGTATCTCTTGCGTGTGCATGTATGTACTCTCTTCTATGAATGAATGGATAGGAGAGAAAGAGAGGAAGAAAGAAGGCAAGATGGCAGGCAGGCAAACAGGAATGAAAGGAGGAAAGAATCATTGCTAAAGCTGTGAGGTAACAGTTGTTAGAATTTGAAAACAAAATAAACACTAATAATTTAAGGAAACTCTCTTTAGGAAAGCTTGCCTACCTGTTCACCAAACTGATGTCCTTTCTTTATTATTCCACAAGTAAGATATATCTGTAGTAGTCCCCTTTGAGTCCAACCTGTCAATGGGACTGAGTTCCATCCAATAGAATGTCAGTGGAAATGATATGCATCACTCTTAGAACTTGCCTTTTAGAACCCTCATACAAACCATCTTCCACGCTCTTTCTCCAACTACTGACTGACAGCACAGGTCCTCAAGGAAGTTTTCAGATGGCAGAAGCCTGCTTCACTGACCAGCAATATGTTACTGAACACCAGAATTACCTGCAATTAACCACCACAGTAAATGAGAAATCAATGTTAATTATTTTAAACCATTGAAATTTTAGGTTTTCAGTATACAATAGCTCTACTACCCCAACTAATTTACCAGGTTAGAGGAATTGGAAACACTATCATACATAATAATTAGGTCTAATATAAAAATTATGGTAATGTTTCTTAATGTTAAAACATAAACCACAAAAAAGGAAGACAAACAAACCACAATCACCACTACAAAGCCCATTCATTATATGTCTTCTATGCCAAAGCATCAGTGCTCAAATATGGTCAAACGTAAACTGTAGGGTTAAATTATATTACTCTAAGATATCTTATTAAATAATTCTTATGGATTCCTGTTGATGGAGTATTTCCTTCAGTCTAAATCTCAGCTAGTCTTGTGTAAAAGATGGATTTTGACAAGTAGCATTTCCTTTTTGCTCTTCTTCCTTAATTTGCCATTTTCAGCCGGACGAAAGTATAATTCTCTATATTATAGCACACATCAATATTTACGACTAATAGTATTAACAGACATCTCATCTTTAGTGTTATCAACAATTATTGTTTATATTTATATTTTATTTTAGCGTTTTAATTATTTTAGTTCAAGATTTTGCAGTAATCTCTGAGTAAGAGCAACATCCAACCTTTCTGTCTTAGTCAGTTTTGTATTGCTATACAGAATACCATGGACTGGGTAATTTATGAAGAAAAGACATTTGTTTCTCTAAGTTCTACAGGCTTGGAAATCCAGTGTTGAGGTGCTGGCCTCTGGTGGGCTTTTTAGCAGTATCATTACATGGCAGAAGGCATCGCATGGTGGGGAATCTCTTGTACACAGCTACACAGAGAAAAAAAAAAAATAAAGAAAAAAGAAAAAAGGCCAATCTCTTGTGACAACTAATTCACTTCTGTAATTACATGGTTAATCCATCTATGAGGACAGAGTCCTCAAGACCTAATCACCTCTTAGAAGTCCTACTTCCCAACTGTGTTACAAAGACAATTATATTTCAACACGAGTTTTGGGGGAGAGGGAGCATTAAAATCATAGCGCTTTCAAGGAATCTTCTAGATTTCTTTTCTCTTTACCAATAATTCTAAATAACCATATCCATTTCTACTTATGTGCCCTTCCTCACATAAAAAACTTGAACATGGAAATATTTAGGTAAACTGAATGAAAGAGATATGAATAAATCGTATAGATTTATGTGTTTATTCTCTAGTAATAGATTATTTTTAGTTAACACAAAATATTACCCAATCAAATAATTTTACATTTTTCTGTATTTAACCAATTTACTCTTAGGAAAGCAATAGATTTTGGAGGAGAGATCACCCCAAAAAAATACAAAACAATAGTAATAATGCAATTTTTGTTTCCTATGACTGATATCAGACTCCGGCAACAGATTTTGTAAGACTAATTTCTAAGTTCTTTACAAAGTATTATTTTCTAAATTTACAAGTAAGGAAGCTGTATCACATGTAGGCTAAATGATTTGCTGAAGACTAAAAAGGAACAGAATCAGGATTTGAATTCATGTCTCTTCAAAGCCAGTGCTGTTGGGACCAGCAAGTGCTGTTGGTTGTGTGGCTAGACTCCCATATGGCTGCCTTCATTTCAAGTCTTGGACCCAGAGACTTGAAACTCACGCCAGGTATGTGTCTGTGCATGCCCAAAATCCTAAAAAGAAAATGGAGAAGGGATTGCAATGTGATTATTCCCCTGGAGGGTGGTTTCTTGCTCTCTTTGTCTCTTCTGGCAAGTGCACATGCCCTACAGCAAAAATCTCCGTTTCAATGATCAGCTCTATTGAAGTGGAGAGAGTAGTGAGTGAAATTTAGAAAGGGAAAACATTATTGTACATTTCTGTTTTTAGAAATTTTTATAACTAGAGTGGAATTTACTAATGGGAAAGGAAGAAAAAAATGGTAACTAGAGGAAAATGCTAAATAAAATAAGGGGTTTTGTCCTGATTTCATTTGACTACCTGAGAATCATTTATTGATTTGTTTATTAACATATTTTGATGCAGAGAGACAGTTGGAGAGAGTTGGCATAGAAGAAAATGTTGAAATAAAATAAAACCAAGTTCATTATTGCTGAAGAATCCCCTGGATGAGGAATAAGGAAAGAAGATGAAAAACCTATTGGCAGGAGGGAACCAGCAGTTAGCATAATGGCTATGTCGCTGGACTCCCAGGTAGTCGACCACGGTTCAAGTCCTGGACCCCATGGCTTAAACTCACGCTGGGCGTGTGTGCATGCGTGCCCAAGATCCTGAGAGGAGAATGGAGGAGAAGGGATTGCGGCGTGACCATCCCCTCTGGGGGATGATTTCTCGCTTTCTGTCTCTATGTCTCTCTGTCTGTCTGGCGAGCGCAGACAAAAAACAAACAAACAAACAAAAAACCTATTGGCAGGATTATGTATGAACAGGGCAATATCATCTTCTGATAGAGGAATAAGGGATAAAAAGGGTGGAATCAGAGGTAAAGTAAGTAGAAATTTTGGTGACTGTGTGTAGTGGATAAGGAGGGATGGATATACGGTTTCAGAATAAGTGGCAGTTCCACTGTTGGCATAAAGAATGATGTGCGATAGTTTGAGTACAGTGGTAAAGTTCAAGCAACTTCTCTTATTTTTTATTTTGATAATTACGTAGCTATCACTTTTTTTAGTATTATATGATGTTGAATATAAGTAGCTCTGCAGTCTCCATAGATTTATAAAAATCACGATTACATCAAAATTGTTTTCTAAAAATATCTAGACTACTTTCAACAGAATAATTTAAATAATACATCACCATTTTTTAAAAAGAATTATTTCCTTTATTTTATTTATCATTATTGTTATTTTCAATTTGTCCAGAACAAGACAGAAAGAGAAAGCCAGAAAGCAAACCACCAGGTCCAGGACTCGAACCATGGTCAGCCATGTGGGAGTCCATCGCCCCTAACCACCACACTACCTGCTGGCCCGTTAATCACCATATTTTTAAAGAAAAATATCATTGGGATTATTTATACCCACCTTAATAATAATTATATTAATCTGCTCTTTTTACTTTTTTGAGGAATGAAATTCACCTATTTTCATTTAGATTTTATACAAGCATGATTTTTTGCTACATGTAAAAACCTTCAGTGGCCTTCTTAGTGTAATAAAGGCTACATACATACTCTGTGATTTCTAAGTGTGGTACAGTCATATTTGTTATTACTATATGTGACAACAGCAGTGATCTGTTGACATGTTACAAAGTGGTAGATGTTCCTTCAACAATTACCAGTAAAATAATTATAGAAGAATTTCCTTTGAAGCTTATCATATTTTAATTGAATCAAAAATGTGAGACTACATTTTAGAGCAAGGTAATATATTAATCATTCATGGGTAAAGATATTTACATACTTTGTCCAGAATTTACTTTTCTAATCTGTGGCATTTCTTTGTAATGCATTTTTAGACTTAAAAAAATAAAGGCCTTTTCACCCCTGCAATATTTTATAATAATCACACCCTGTTGTTTAAACCATAGGCTTCTTTTAATTTAACATGAACCAAACTTTTCAACAAAAATAAAGACTGAGAATTTTTGACAATTTTTCACACTAGGCCTATTCACAAGCTACACCTGTTTTTTCTATCATTGGTTCAAAAGTTATCAATAAAATCTGATATGAACTAGGAAAGTCTTAGCGTGGTATCGATATTTACATGGGTGTAGGTCTGTCAATATTCTTGCTAAGTTAATTTAAAATACTTAGTGATTACTCTTAATGTTTTTTAGATGCCTTCAGTTAACTTGAAAATCTCTTTCTTCCTTAACATTGCATTCTTTTCTGTAAAAGGGAGAGTTTGTGGTTCTTAAATATTCATGAGGCACAATAGTTTCACAACAAATCAAATTTAATTAAATGATGCATTTCCTCCACTTACAAAAGGTTTATTAAAGGTTTATTTGCTCATGCAAATTAAAGTGTTAGAGTAAAAATCCACATGAAACTTGGCACTAACAATTAAAAAAAAATATTGAAAAATTTCTCGCCTCACTGCAATACCTTGCTATGTTTAAACTGCTCAGCTTGTCATTTAGAATCTTTAATGAAACCGGGGAGGAGGCTATTTATTTGCATAATAGGACATAATTTGCTGTGGTGAGGTTTTAATTATTTATAGGCTGTCTGAAATATTTAAAATGGCATCACTAAGGAGCATGAAGTGTTGGATAATGCCTTCATTTCAGGTTTCCTGCCGTTTCTTTTATGGGTCAAGCGATTTATTTCTAATTAGCATACCAGGCTAGTGGCTTTAAAAACATAAGGAAAACAAATTGGTTTCAGTCAGTTTGCAGCTTGAGTAGTTGGAGATGGCCAAGGGTCATTGACAGAGACTGAATGGAGTTAAGAGATGGAGCCAGAAGTCAACCCAGCACATGGAAATCACTGACTCAACAAAGCCATACATTCATGTGTGCAAACTGTGTACTGTACATATTAGTTTCTCTTTGGGAGGTAGTGGATTATAGCTCATGGATTTTATGTTAATTGTCCCTTAAAATATGTTCTAACATTAACATATTTCTTACTGGAAACGATGTTTGAGCAAGAGAAAATATTCCATTTCCTTGGATAAAAGATACAGTAATGATTCTGTGCATAGGGAAAATGCAGTCGTTTCAGGGCAACATTTAATACTTAAGTTTATGCTATCTTATTTATGTACAAGAACAAGAGCCTGTGGTTAAAACACAATAGTATCCACTTTTTAATAAACCACAGGGAGACTCCGCTATCTTATGAGAATTACAGAGTTAGTGAAGTTCACGAAAAATGTGTGAGAATTTATAAACTGTCTTTCTTCTGCATTGTTTATATTACAGATAAAAAGGGAAAAAATCACAAGTCTTATCTATAAGGTCTCTAATTTTATAATAAGTACACTATCAGGTTGCTTACTTTCATTTCAAATACAATAATTTTCTTCAAAGCAGTTTAAGGATGGTCATGTATTAAATATCATTGTATAGCCAGAAGAAATAAATTTATTATAAGGGTTTATTATATTTCCATGATGCTGTTGACATCTTCATCATCATGCACATAGATTTAAAGTGGTGGTAGTGTACCGTTGTCAAACATTCTCTCATTTGTCACCTTCTGGCCTCAAAACATGAATAGAGAGATGGCTGCCAGATGTCAAGAAACAGCCTTTGGGCATTACAGAGAATGTTCTCCCTGCCCTTTTAAGTTGTAGACAGATGCTGTATTCAGAGAGAAGATTTTTATGATCATCTTTCACCGGGCCCAGGTGATTGGCCAAGGCAGTAAAGGAGTCTGCAACCTCATGGAAAACTTGGGAACTGCTTTATCTGGAAGACAAGAAATAGAGTGAATTATGTTATGGCTCTTAAAAGTATAAAAATCAATTACCATTTAATATATATTAAAAAATATATACTGGATAGAGAGAGTTGTAGATAAAAAATAATGGAGGATGAAATGTATAGAATTGGTGCTCTCGGGAACTTTCCAGAACGTTGGGTCAGAAGCTGAGGAGGGCAGCTGGCTGAGCTGCACACAGCTATGTGCACCTTCCAGCTCCCCACACTTTCCAGCTCCCCCCAAGTCAGCCTCAGCCTGCTCACTGGCTGTAGAAAATGGTGAAGGAGGCCTTTTGTGCCACTTTTTCTCTGTTGGCTCAGGCCCTCTTCTACCTTTCAAAAAGTGAACTTTCACTTTTACTTAGTAAACTACCTTTTCCTTACACACACACACAAAGAAAAGAAGAAGAGAAGAGAAGAGAAGGGTGAAAGGTACCACTTACCATGATGTTGGGGGTGGGGTCAAACACATTGCCACCCCAGAAGAACTGAAGAATGCTGATAAGAAACTAGCTTTGAAAGTACTACCCTGGTAAGAATCCTAATGAAGGTGAGACTTTAACAAGATTCCTCAAGCTCAAGAAAAAGGAATTATATGACAAAGGTGGAGAGCAGGCAATTTAAAGAGGGTGGAGCGAGTGGTGGTTTTGGTTCCCCATTGAATATCTTTGATAGATTTTTTTGTAGGAGAAGAAAAGATGCAAAGAGAAGAAGAGTTTAAAATGTTGTGCATCAGCTGTCAGTAACCGTAGAACATTTATAAAATGGGGCAACAAGAAAACTGACTCTGCAGAAGAGGCTGATTTGTGATGAATGTGAAGGCCAAGGTGGTAAGAAAGAAACAATAGATTGTAAATTCAGTGTGTATGCATGGAGTGTCAAGGTCATGGGGAATAGATGAGTCCAAAAGATGGATGCGAAAATTATAATGGAAAGAAGATAGTTCCTAAGAAGGAGATTCTAGAAGTTTAAATTGATAAAGGCCTGAAAGATGGCCAGAAGATAATATTCCTTGGTGAAGGAGACCAAGAACCAGGGCTAGAGCCAGGAGATATCATTGTATTATATCTGAAAGGTGATGCTGTTTTTACTTGAGGAAACCCATTCTTGTGTATAAACATACAACTGGTTGAAGCATTGTGTGGCCAATTTCCACTCTTGACAAGCAAAGCATAGACATTGCCTCTCATCCATATCAGATTGTCAAACTTCACAATACCAAGTGTGTATTAAATAAAGGCATGACAATTTATCATAGACCATATGGAAAGGGTTGCCTAACCATGAGATTAAAGATAAACTTCATTGAGAATGGCTTTCTTTATTGGAAAAGCCTCTCTTTACTGAAAAACCTTCTACCTGAAAGGAAGGAAGTAGACTGATGAAATACACCAGGTAGAAGTAGTGGACTTTGATCCAAATCAGGAAAGACAGTGCCTTTACAAATGGAGAAGCATGTGAGGAAAAGGAACTCATCCCAGCTGGCATTTGGTGTCAAATCTCTTAATCAGGCCAGTAAGTAGCACTCACTGCTGGCATTTTACATGTGGTAGTGAATGAATGAAGGACTACAATCATAATATACTCCCCACTTGCTATTGTTTTTGTTTTAATATTCATCAACAGTAGTGTTCTAAAAGTTAAATGAAGAATAAATGCATTATAAAAACTCCGACTTTGCTTTGTATGTATGATGATGTCAGTGTGCAAGATGCAGTTTTAATAGCTATAGAAACTACAAAGTGCTCCTAGCATTTCTTAGGCCATTTCTTGCAATTGATTTCAACTATGTAATGGATGAGCTGAGACTGAAAATGCTAGGTGTATGTATTGACATCAGTGTATGACCCTTCATCGTTAAGCTATGAAATGAAAATTCTGTATTTAACTATGGAAAACAAAACAGAACAGAACAAAACAAAACCCCTCAGGGCCAGCAGGTGGTATGGGTGGTTAAGGCACTGGACTCTCACTTGGTCAATCACAGTTTGAGTCACAGACCTGGTGGCTTGAAAATTACGCTGGGCTAGGATTGGCAGATGGCATAATGGTTTCTTCTCTAGACAGCTGTGTAGTTGACCATGGTCTGAGTCCCAGATCCAGTGGCTTAAAACTCACACTGGACACGAGTGCATGCATGCCCAAATTCCCAAGAGAAGAATGGAGGAGAAGGGATTGCAGTGTGGCCATCCCTCTAGGGGGTAATGTTTTGCTTTCTGTCCCTGTTTTTCTCTATCTTTCTAGTGAGCACATGTACCCTATAACAAAAATATCTCTTAAAAAAAAAGGAGAAAAAAAAATCACACTGGGCATGTGTAAATGCATACACAAAATCCTGAGAGGAGAATGGAGGAGAAAGGATTGTGCCATGGCCATCCTCCATGGGGGTTGACTTCTCATTTTCTCTCTGGTCGGTGCACATACCCTATGGCAAAAACCTTAAAAAAAAAAAAAAGGAAAGAAAAGAAAGAAAGAGAAAGAAATTATATTCTCAGCCTTAGAAGGACGTATAGTCAGAGAGAGAGTGAACACTGATACGAAAAAGATTTAAACACTTATATTCCTTAGTATACATTGAAATTAAGTAGATTTTTGTTATCTGTCTACTGATAAAATTTCAAGTAAAATATCGATAAAAATCAAGAGTGTAGTAAAGTATGCGGGGGACTAATAAATGGAGGAAAATGGGATCCAGAAACGGTAGAATTTGAAAAGAAGAGCAGATGCTTAAATTTGCCAGAATAAACCTAGTTAAACATGCTTTTTGTTTGTTTGTTTGTTTTTTAAGAGAGATAGGGTACATATACTTGCCAGAGAGACAGAGAGAGATGGAGTGACAGAAAGCAAGAAATCACCCCCCAAGGCTGATGGCCACACCACATAAAAATCTGAAAAATTGTTTAACTATAACTGTTTTGTTGTTCCCATTTTTAATAGACTTTATTTTTAGAGAAGATTTACAGTAAAACTGAGCAGAAAGTATAGGTCCCATAGGCTATCTGCCCTAAATACATACACAGTCTTCACCACTAACAACATTCTCCCAAAAAGTAGTGTGTGTTACAATTGATGAGCAAACTTTGACACAACCTATCACCCAGAGTCCAAGTCCATAGTTAACCAGAGGGTTTGCCTTTAGAGTTGAACATTCTGTGGATTTTGAAAAACGGCTATCTTTCATTATTTGATCATACAGAGTAATTTCACTGACCTGAAAATTCTTAGTGCTATCCCTCCCTCCTCTTTAACTACTAGCAAACAATGAACTCTTTCATTGTCTCCGTAGTTTTGTCCTTTTTTTCTTTCTCCCTTCCCTTCCCTCCCCTCCCCTCCGTTCACCTATCCTCCGCTCACCTCGCCTCTCCTCTCCAGGTCTCAGACTCAAACCACAGCCAACCCCATGTGAGGGTCCAGTGCCTTAACCACCACACCACCTGCTGGCCCTGATGTACACGTTTTTGTACGAATATGAGTTTTCGACTCATTTAGATAAATGCCAAGTAGTGCAATTGCCTGATGATACAATTAAGAGCATGTTTAGGTTTGTAAGAAACAGCTAATGTATTCCAAAGTGTCTGCACCATTTTACTTTCTTGACTTCAATTAATTAAAGTTCTTGTTCAATTTTCTCACTGACATTTGGTGTTATCAGTGGTTTCGATTTCTGCTAGTGTAATAGGTGTATAATTTTATTATCATTCTTGTTTTAGTTTGTATTTCCTTAATGAACATCTTTTCATGTATTTATTTTTTATCTGTATATCTTCTTTGATGTATCTTCAGAACTCTTATGCATTTTTCAGTTGGGATGTTCATTTTTCTTTATTGTTTCATTTGAAAAATCTCAAAGTATATTTTGGCTATGAGTTTTCTTCTCGTGCTCCTAAAGTTAACTGTACTTTTGATAATGTACTTACACTGAAAAACATAGTTCCTTGTCCCAACACATATCTTTCAGAATATTTTCTTTATAGCTAAAGAAACCCTGTCAGGGTGCTGCCCAACCACCCCCCCTTTCTTTTTCCCTTCTAATTACAAGAGGGCATATACAGTCACCAGAGATAGAGCAAGGGAGAGAGAGAAAGAATTAAGAGAAAGCACCCCCCAGTAAGGTATGGTCACATCACAATCTTGTATCCTCCACTTTTTCATCCTATTAGGATTTGGGGCAAGCGTGCAAACACATACCCAGTATGTTTCACAAGCCACTGAGCCTGAGATTCTATTTTAACTATGGTCAGCCACATGGGATCTGACCTTCTATACACAGCACTTAGGTCTGTTGGTCTGGTCCTGATTCCCCCTTTTTACAACATTGAGACTTAGTCTTGCAAATGTGGGAGGAGAAAAAAATAATCTCTAACTTCAATATAGTCATGAAAATCCTTTTCTTTATATATGAACAGTAAAAGAATTTAGTCTGGTGCATATTTGAAGAAGATAATTCTTACAGTGATTTATTAAGGAATAAAATTGGCACAACTGGATTTTATCTGAGGACATCTGGCTACCCTGGGTTCAGTTCAACCAGCATGTGTCTGGCAACATGTTAGGGTGGGAAGGATATCCAATACATTCACTCGGTCCTGAAACCCAGAGGACTTCCTCAAAGCTGCTTTGGCATCAAGTACATGGCCAGTGGAACCAACCTGTATTTTCTCCTTTAAAGACTTTACTCCCAATTTCTGAAAAACACAGAAGTTGTTTGCCATATTCCAATAATGTATATGGTCTATATAAAAAAGTGTGGACTTGATGCTCCCAAGTTAAAGTGAGAATACTCAGAAGAGAAGCATGCAAGAAAGAAAAAAAATTATAATTCAATGAAGTATGAGTTATGAGTTGTGTGTGTGTGTGCGTATGATGTATTTAATCCAGGAAGTGTAAAAGTGTTCATTAATTTATGATAAGAGGTTGTAGCCATACCTCTGAAGGATTTGAAATTAGAGATGATATACATCGGTGTCAGTGAAAATAATTAAAATTTTGGGACTTGAAACAAACATACTTAATATTTTAATTGCTCATATTTATGTACAGAAATAAACACATCCAAAATTCAAAAATTTACCTTTCTTTTACCTTCTCTTTTAATGTATGATGTGCAAAGGAACATCAAGACGTCTGTGGAAAACAGAAGTAAAGTAAAAATTTGTTTTTTGGTGTAAAAACTTTTTAAAATCCATGTGTACCTTTTTCATAATATATAGCTCTATGAACTTTCTAAAAAGTCTTTGTATTTGAAGAATTTCAATACTTTTATGAACTACTAGCTAATTTTTCACTCCAGTGTTTAGATGAAGGGTCAATGTGGACTGAATTGCATATGGCTAGTATAACACATAAAATAATTATTAAATTTCTGCATATTCATAAATGTAAAGAATATGCTTGTTTTCAGCAGATGGGATGGTGCTTAAGGCACTAGATTCCCACATGGCTGATTGTGGTTTGAGTCCTGGATTTGGTGCCTTGCTTTCTCATTTTCTCTCTTTCTCTGCATATCTCTCTCTGGTGAGTGTGAATTCCCTCTAGAAAATTTTAAAAAGAAATAATAATAATAATAATGATGAATAAAATTAAATAAATTCTTTTAAAAATAATTTTATTTAAATTTATTTATTTATTTTAATTTGATCAAAGAAGAACAGAGTGAGAATGAGAAAGAGGGAAAATGAGAAAGCAAGCTGCCAGGTCCGGACCTTGAACTATGGTTGGCCATGTGGGAGTTTAGGTGCCCTTATATACCACGCCATCTGCTGGCCCCCAAATTAAATGAATTCTTTAAAAAGAATATATTTCTCAAATCTGAAATAAAAAATCCAACAAAATATTGTTAAGTAATGACTTACAATTTATAAGTACTTG